>NW_027100269.1:0-61599 GCF_031753505.1 Anomalospiza imberbis
ACGGGCCACTATGGACCAGTACGGAGCAGAACGGACCAGTACGGACCAGTACGGACTACTAGTGACCAGTATGGACCACTAGGGGGCAGTACGGAGCAGTATGGACCAGTATGGACCAGTGCGGACCAGTACGGACCAGTATGGACAAGGGCAGACCAGAACGGACCAGTACGGACCAGTATGGACCGGTATGGACCTGTACGGACCAGTACGGACCAGTATGGACCAGTATGGACCAGTGCGGACCAGTACGGACCAGTATGGACAAGGGCAGACCAGAACGGAGCAGTACGGACCAGTATGGACATGTATGGACCAGTACGGACCAGTACGGACCGGTAGGGACCAGTACGGAGCAGTATGGACCGGTACGGACCTGTGTGGACCAGTATGGACCAATATGGACCAGTATGGGCCAGTACGGACCAGTGCGGACCAGTATGGACCAGTGCAGAGCAGAACGGACCAGTATGGACCAGAACGGACCAGGACGGACCAGTACGGACCGGTACGGACCAGTACGGGACCAGTACGGACCAATAGGGACCACTACGGACCAGAACGGACCAGTACGGACAAGTATGGACAGGTATGGACCAGTACGGACCAGTATGGACCAGTACGGACCAGTATGGACCAGTGCGGACCAGAACGGACCAGTATGGACCAGTATGGACCAGTATGGATCAGTAGCGACCAGTACGGACCAGAACGGACCAGTACGGACCAGTACGGACTACTAGTGACCAGTATGGACCACTAGGGGGCAGTACGGAGCAGTATGGACCAGTATGGACCAGTGCGGACCAGTACGGACCAGTATGGACAAGGGCAGACCAGAACCGACCAGTAAGGACCAGTATGGACCAGTATGGACCTGTACGGACCAGTACGGACCAGTATGGACCAGTATAGACCAGTGCGGACCAGTACGGACCAGTATGGACAAGGGCTGACCAGAACGGAGCAGTACGGACCAGTATGGACCGGTTATGGACCAGTACGGACCAGTACGGACCAGTATGGACCAGTATGGACCAGTGCGGACCATTACGGACCAGTATGGACAAGGGCAGACCAGAACGGACAAGTACGGACCAGTATGGACCAGCACGGAACACTATGGACCAGTACGGACCAGAATAGACCAGTACGGACCACTATGGACCAGTACGGACCAGTACGGACCACTACAGACCCATATGGACCAGAACGGACCAGTTCGGACCAGTATGGACCAGAGCGGACCAGAACAGACCAGTACGGACCAGTACGGACCAGTATGGACCAGTGCGGACCAGTATGGACCAGTATGGACCAGTATGGACCAGTACGGACCAGTATGGACCAGTGCGGACCAGAACGGACCAGTATGGACATGTATGGACCAGTACGGACCAGTGCGGACCAGTGCGGACCAGAACAGACCAATAGGGAACTCTATGGACCAGTACGGACCAGTACGGAACACTCCAGACCAGTATGGACCAGAACGGACCAGTTCGGACCAGTATGGACCAGAGCGGACCAGAACAGACCAGTACGGACCAGTACGGACCAGTATGGACCAGTGCGGACCAGTATGGACCAGTGCGGACCAGTGCAGAACAGAACGGACCAGTACGAACTAGTACGGACCACTATGGAACAGAACGTACCAGTATGGACCAGTGCGGACCAGTGCGGACCAGTATGGACCAGTATGGACCAGTACGGACCAGTATGGACCAGTATGGACCAGTGCGGACCAGAACGGACCAGTATGGACCAGTATGGACCAGCACGGAACACGATGGACCAGTACGGACCAAAACGGACCAGTACGGAACAGTATGGACCAGAACGGACCAGTACGGACAAGTATGGACCATTGCGGGCCTGAACAGACCAGTACGGACCAGTACGGACCAGTATGGACCATTGCGGACCAGTATGGACCAGTGCGGACCAGTGCGGAACAGAACGGACAAGTACGGACTAGTACGGACCACTATGGAACAGAACGTACCAGTATGGAGCAGTGCGGACCAGAACAGACCAGTATGGACCAGTATGGACCAGCACGGAACACGATGGACCAGTACGGACCAGAACGGACCAGTACGGACCAGTATGGACCAGTACGGACCAGAACGGACCAGAACGGACCATTACGGACCACTATGGACCAGTACAGATCAGAACGGACCAGTACGGACCACTATGGAACAGTACAGACCAGTATGGACCAGTGCGGACCAGTACGGACCAGTATGGACCAGTGCGGACTGGAACGGACCATTGTGGACCAGTACGGACCAGTATGGACCAGTACGGACCAGTATGGACCAGAGCGGACCAGTACGGACCAGTAGGGACAGTACGGACCGCTATGGACCAGTACGGACCAGAACGGACCAGTACGGGCCACTATGGACCAGTACGGAGCAGAACGGACCAGTATAGACCAGTACGGACCACTACGGACCAGTATGGACCAGAACGGACCAGTAGGGACCAGTATGGACCAGTACCGACCAATATGGACCAGTACGGACCAGTATGGACCAGTGCGGACCAGAACGGACCAGTATGGACCAGTATGGACCAGAACGGACCGATAGGGACCAGTACGGACCAGTATGGACCAGTATGGACCAGTGCGGACCAGTACGGACCAGTATGGACCAGTACGGACCAGTATGGACCAGAGCGGACCAGTACGGACCATTATGGGCCAGTACGGACCAGTATGGACCAGTGCGCACCAGTACGGACCAGTATGGACCAGAACGGACCAGTATGGATCAATAGGGACCAATACGGACCAGGACGGACCAGTACGGACCACTATGGACCAGTATGGACCAGTACGGACCAGTATGGACCAGTACGGACAAGAACAGACCAATAGGGAACTCTATGGACCAGTACGGACCAGTACGGAACACTACAGACCAGTATGGACCAGAACGGACCAGTTCGGACCAGTATGGACCAGAGCGGACCAGAACAGACCAGTACGGACCAGTACGGACCAGTATGGACCAGTGCGGACCAGTATGGACCAGTGCGGACCAGTGCAGAACAGAACGGACCAGTACGAACTAGTACGGACCACTATGGAACAGAACGTACCAGTATGGACCAGTGCGGACCAGTGCGGACCAGTATGGACCAGTATGGACCAGTACGGACCAGTATGGACCAGTATGGACCAGTACGGACCAGAACGGACCAGTATGGGCCAGTACGGACCAGTACGGATCAGTAGGGACCAGTACGGACCACTATGGACCAGTATAGACCAGTACGGACCACTACGGACCAGTATGGACCAGAACGGACCAGTAGGGACCAGTATGGACCAGTACCGACCAATATGGACCAGTACGGACCAGTATGGACCAGTGCGGACCAGAACGGACCAGTATGGACCAGTATGGACCAGAACGGACCGATAGGGACCAGTACGGACCAGTATGGACCAGTGCGGACCAGTACGGACCAGTATGGACCAGTACGGACCAGTATGGACCAGAGCGGACCAGTACGGACCATTATGGGCCAGTACGGACCAGTATGGACCAGTGCGCACCAGTACGGACCAGTATGGACCAGAACGGACCAGAACGGACCATTACGGACCACTATGGACCAGTACAGATCAGAACGGACCAGTACGGACCACTATGGAACAGTACAGACCAGTATGGACCAGTGCGGACCAGTACGGACCAGTATGGACCAGTGCGGACCAGAACGGACCATTGTGGACCAGTACGGACCGGTATGGACCAGTACGGACCAGTATGGACCAGAGCGGACCAGTACGGACCAGTAGGGACAGTACGGACCGCTATGGACCAGTACGGACCAGAACGGACCAGTACGGGCCACTATGGACCAGTACGGAGCAGAACGGACCAGTACAGACCAGTACGGACTACTAGTGACCAGTATGGACCACTAGGGGGCAGTACGGAGCAGTATGGACCAGTATGGACCAGTGCGGACCAGTACGGACCAGTATGGACAAGGGCAGACCAGAACCGACCAGTAAGGACCAGTATGGACCGGTATGGACCTGTACGGACCAGTACGGACCAGTATGGACCAGTATAGACCAGTGCGGACCAGTACGGACCAGTATGGACAAGGGCTGACCAGAACGGAGCAGTACGGACCAGTATGGACCGGTATGGACCAGTACGGACCAGTACGGACCAGTATGGACCAGTATGGACCAGTGCGGACCATTACGGACCAGTATGGACAAGGGCAGACCAGAACGGACAAGTACGGACCAGTATGGACCAGCACGGAACACTATGGACCAGTACGGACCAGAATAGACCAGTACGGACCACTATGGACCAGTACGGACCAGTACGGACCACTACAGACCCATATGGACCAGAACGGACCAGTTCGGACCAGTATGGACCAGAGCGGACCAGAACAGACCAGTACGGACCAGTACGGACCAGTATGGACCAGTGCGGACCAGTATGGACCAGTATGGACCAGTATGGACCAGTACGGACCAGTATGGACCAGTGCGGACCAGAACGGACCAGTATGGACATGTATGGACCAGTACGGACCAGTGCGGACCAGTGCGGACCAGAACAGACCAATAGGGAACTCTATGGACCAGTACGGACCAGTACGGAACACTCCAGACCAGTATGGACCAGAACGGACCAGTTCGGACCAGTATGGACCAGAGCGGACCAGAACAGACCAGTACGGACCAGTACGGACCAGTATGGACCAGTGCGGACCAGTATGGACCAGTGCGGACCAGTGCAGAACAGAACGGACCAGTACGAACTAGTACGGACCACTATGGAACAGAACGTACCAGTATGGACCAGTGCGGACCAGTGCGGACCAGTATGGACCAGTATGGACCAGTACGGACCAGTATGGACCAGTATGGACCAGTGCGGACCAGAACGGACCAGTATGGACCAGTATGGACCAGCACGGAACACGATGGACCAGTACGGACCAAAACGGACCAGTACGGAACAGTATGGACCAGAACGGACCAGTACGGACAAGTATGGACCATTGCGGGCCTGAACAGACCAGTACGGACCAGTACGGACCAGTATGGACCATTGCGGACCAGTATGGACCAGTGCGGACCAGTGCGGAACAGAACGGACAAGTACGGACTAGTACGGACCACTATGGAACAGAACGTACCAGTATGGAGCAGTGCGGACCAGAACAGACCAGTATGGACCAGTATGGACCAGCACGGAACACGATGGACCAGTACGGACCAGAACGGACCAGTACGGACCAGTATGGACCAGTACGGACCAGAACGGACCAGAACGGACCATTACGGACCACTATGGACCAGTACAGATCAGAACGGACCAGTACGGACCACTATGGAACAGTACAGACCAGTATGGACCAGTGCGGACCAGTACGGACCAGTATGGACCAGTGCGGACTGGAACGGACCATTGTGGACCAGTACGGACCAGTATGGACCAGTACGGACCAGTATGGACCAGAGCGGACCAGTACGGACCAGTAGGGACAGTACGGACCGCTATGGACCAGTACGGACCAGAACGGACCAGTACGGGCCACTATGGACCAGTACGGAGCAGAACGGACCAGTATAGACCAGTACGGACCACTACGGACCAGTATGGACCAGAACGGACCAGTAGGGACCAGTATGGACCAGTACCGACCAATATGGACCAGTACGGACCAGTATGGACCAGTGCGGACCAGAACGGACCAGTATGGACCAGTATGGACCAGAACGGACCGATAGGGACCAGTACGGACCAGTATGGACCAGTATGGACCAGTGCGGACCAGTACGGACCAGTATGGACCAGTACGGACCAGTATGGACCAGAGCGGACCAGTACGGACCATTATGGGCCAGTACGGACCAGTATGGACCAGTGCGCACCAGTACGGACCAGTATGGACCAGAACGGACCAGAACGGACCATTACGGACCACTATGGACCAGTACAGATCAGAACGGACCAGTACGGACCACTATGGAACAGTACAGACCAGTATGGACCAGTGCGGACCAGTACGGACCAGTATGGACCAGTGCGGACCAGAACGGACCATTGTGGACCAGTACGGACCAGTATGGACCAGTACGGACCAGTATGGACCAGAGCGGACCAGTACGGACCAGTAGGGACAGTACGGACCAGTATGGACCAGTACGGACCAGAACGGACCAGTACGGGCCACTATGGACCAGTACGGAGCAGAACGGACCAGTACAGACCAGTACGGACTACTAGTGACCAGTATGGACCACTAGGGGGCAGTACGGAGCAGTATGGACCAGTATGGACCAGTGCGGACCAGTACGGACCAGTATGGACAAGGGCAGACCAGAACCGACCAGTAAGGACCAGTATGGACCGGTATGGACCTGTACGGACCAGTACGGACCAGTATGGACCAGTATGGACCAGTGCGGACCAGTACGGACCAGTATGGACAAGGGCTGACCAGAACGGAGCAGTACGGACCAGTATGGACCGGTATGGACCAGTACGGACCAGTACGGACCAGTATGGACCAGTATGGACCAGTGCGGACCATTACGGACCAGTATGGACAAGGGCAGACCAGAACGGACAAGTACGGACCAGTATGGACCAGCACGGAACACTATGGACCAGTACGGACCAGAATAGACCAGTACGGACCACTATGGACCAGTACGGACCAGTACGGACCACTACAGACCCATATGGACCAGAACGGACCAGTTCGGACCAGTATGGACCAGAGCGGACCAGAACAGACCAGTACGGACCAGTACGGACCAGTATGGACCAGTGCGGACCAGTATGGACCAGTATGGACCAGTATGGACCAGTACGGACCAGTATGGACCAGTGCGGACCAGAACGGACCAGTATGGACATGTATGGACCAGTACGGACCAGTGCGGACCAGTGCGGACCAGAACAGACCAATAGGGAACTCTATGGACCAGTACGGACCAGTACGGAACACTCCAGACCAGTATGGACCAGAACGGACCAGTTCGGACCAGTATGGACCAGAGCGGACCAGAACAGACCAGTACGGACCAGTACGGACCAGTATGGACCAGTGCGGACCAGTATGGACCAGTGCGGACCAGTGCAGAACAGAACGGACCAGTACGAACTAGTACGGACCACTATGGAACAGAACGTACCAGTATGGACCAGTGCGGACCAGTGCGGACCAGTATGGACCAGTATGGACCAGTACGGACCAGTATGGACCAGTATGGACCAGTACGGACCAGAACGGACCAGTATGGGCCAGTACGGACCAGTACGGATCAGTAGGGACCAGTACGGACCACTATGGACCAGTATAGACCAGTACGGACCACTACGGACCAGTATGGACAAGTATGGACCATTGCGGGCCTGAACAGACCAGTACGGACCAGTACGGACCAGTATGGACCATTGCGGACCAGTATGGACCAGTGCGGACCAGTGCGGAACAGAACGGACAAGTACGGACTAGTACGGACCACTATGGAACGGAACGTACCAGTATGGAGCAGTGCGGACCAGAACAGACCAGTATGGACCAGTATGGATCAGCACGGAACACGATGGACCAGTACGGACCAGAACGGACCAGTACGGACCAGTATGGACCAGTACGGACCAGAACGGACCAGAACGGACCATTACGGACCACTATGGACCAGTACAGATCAGAACGGACCAGTACGGACCACTATGGAACAGTACAGACCAGTATGGACCAGTGCGGACCAGTACGGACCAGTATGGACCAGTGCGGACTGGAACGGACCATTGTGGACCAGTACGGACCAGTATGGACCAGTACGGACCAGTATGGACCAGAGCGGACCAGTACGGACCAGTAGGGACAGTACGGACCGCTATGGACCAGTACGGACCAGAACGGACCAGTACGGACCAGTACGGACTACTAGTGACCAGTATGGACCACTAGGGGGCAGTACGGAGCAGTATGGACCAGTATGGACCAGTGCGGACCAGTACGGACCAGTATGGACAAGGGCAGACCAGAACGGACCAGTACGGACCAGTATGGACCGGTATGGACCAGTGCGGACCAGTACGGACCAGTATGGACAAGGGCAGACCAGAACGGAGCAGTACGGACCAGTATGGACATGTATGGACCAGTACGGACCAGTACGGACCGGTAGGGACCAGTACGGAGCAGTATGGACCGGTACGGACCAGTGTGGACCAGTATGGACCAATATGGACCAGTATGGGCCAGTACGGACCAGTGCGGACCAGTATGGACCAGTGCAGAGCAGAACGGACCAGTATGGACCAGAACGGACCAGGACGGACCAGTACGGACCGGTACGGACCAGTACGGACCAGTACGGACCAATAGGGACCACTACGGACCAGTACGGACCAGTACGGACAAGTATGGACAGGTATGGACCAGTACGGACCAGTATGGACCAGTACGGACCAGTATGGACCAGTGCGGACCAGAACGGACCAGTATGGACCAGTATGGACCAGTATGGATCAGTAGCGACCAGTACGGACCAGAACGGACCAGTATGGACCAGTACGGACCAGTATGGACCAGTGCGGACCAGAACGGACCAGTATGGACCAGTATGGACCAGTATGGATCAATAGGGACCAATACGGACCAGGACGGACCAGTACGGACCACTATGGACCAGTATGGACCAGTACGGACCAGTATGGACCATTACGGACCAGAACAGACCAATAGGGAACTCTATGGACCAGTACGGACCAGTACGGAACACTACAGACCAGTATGGACCAGAACGGACCAGTTCGGACCAGTATGGACCAGAACGGACCAGAACGGACCATTACGGACCACTATGGACCAGTACAGATCAGAACGGACCAGTACGGACCACTATGGAACAGTACAGACCAGTATGGACCAGTGCGGACCAGTACGGACCAGTATGGACCAGTGCGGACCAGAACGGACCATTGTGGACCAGTACGGACCAGTATGGACCAGTACGGACCAGTATGGACCAGAGCGGACCAGTACGGACCAGTAGGGACAGTACGGACCAGTATGGACCAGTACGGACCAGAACGGACCAGTACGGGCCACTATGGACCAGTACGGAGCAGAACGGACCAGTACGGACCAGTACGGACTACTAGTGACCAGTATGGACCACTAGGGGGCAGTACGGAGCAGTATGGACCAGTATGGACCAGTGCGGACCAGTACGGACCAGTATGGACAAGGGCAGACCAGAACGGACCAGTACGGACCAGTATGGACCGGTATGGACCTGTACGGACCAGTACGGACCAGTATGGACCAGTATGGACCAGTGCGGACCAGTACGGACCAGTATGGACAAGGGCAGACCAGAACGGAGCAGTACGGACCAGTATGGACATGTATGGACCAGTACGGACCAGTACGGACCGGTAGGGACCAGTACGGAGCAGTATGGACCGGTACGGACCTGTGTGGACCAGTATGGACCAATATGGACCAGTATGGGCCAGTACGGACCAGTGCGGACCAGTATGGACCAGTGCAGAGCAGAACGGACCAGTATGGACCAGAACGGACCAGGACGGACCAGTACGGACCGGTACGGACCAGTACGGACCAGTACGGACCAATAGGGACCACTACGGACCAGAACGGACCAGTACGGACAAGTATGGACAGGTATGGACCAGTACGGACCAGTATGGACCAGTACGGACCAGTATGGACCAGTGCGGACCAGAACGGACCAGTATGGACCAGTATGGACCAGTATGGATCAGTAGCGACCAGTACGGACCAGAACGGACCAGTACGGACCAGTACGGACTACTAGTGACCAGTATGGACCACTAGGGGGCAGTACGGAGCAGTATGGACCAGTATGGACCAGTGCGGACCAGTACGGACCAGTATGGACAAGGGCAGACCAGAACCGACCAGTAAGGACCAGTATGGACCAGTATGGACCTGTACGGACCAGTACGGACCAGTATGGACCAGTATAGACCAGTGCGGACCAGTACGGACCAGTATGGACAAGGGCTGACCAGAACGGAGCAGTACGGACCAGTATGGACCGGTATGGACCAGTACGGACCAGTACGGACCAGTATGGACCAGTATGGACCAGTGCGGACCATTACGGACCAGTATGGACAAGGGCAGACCAGAACGGACAAGTACGGACCAGTATGGACCAGCACGGAACACTATGGACCAGTACGGACCAGAATAGACCAGTACGGACCACTATGGACCAGTACGGACCAGTACGGACCACTACAGACCCATATGGACCAGAACGGACCAGTTCGGACCAGTATGGACCAGAGCGGACCAGAACAGACCAGTACGGACCAGTACGGACCAGTATGGACCAGTGCGGACCAGTATGGACCAGTATGGACCAGTATGGACCAGTACGGACCAGTATGGACCAGTGCGGACCAGAACGGACCAGTATGGACATGTATGGACCAGTACGGACCAGTGCGGACCAGTGCGGACCAGAACAGACCAATAGGGAACTCTATGGACCAGTACGGACCAGTACGGAACACTCCAGACCAGTATGGACCAGAACGGACCAGTTCGGACCAGTATGGACCAGAGCGGACCAGAACAGACCAGTACGGACCAGTACGGACCAGTATGGACCAGTGCGGACCAGTATGGACCAGTGCGGACCAGTGCAGAACAGAACGGACCAGTACGAACTAGTACGGACCACTATGGAACAGAACGTACCAGTATGGACCAGTGCGGACCAGTGCGGACCAGTATGGACCAGTATGGACCAGTACGGACCAGTATGGACCAGTATGGACCAGTGCGGACCAGAACGGACCAGTATGGACCAGTATGGACCAGCACGGAACACGATGGACCAGTACGGACCAAAACGGACCAGTACGGAACAGTATGGACCAGAACGGACCAGTACGGACAAGTATGGACCATTGCGGGCCTGAACAGACCAGTACGGACCAGTACGGACCAGTATGGACCATTGCGGACCAGTATGGACCAGTGCGGACCAGTGCGGAACAGAACGGACAAGTACGGACTAGTACGGACCACTATGGAACAGAACGTACCAGTATGGAGCAGTGCGGACCAGAACAGACCAGTATGGACCAGTATGGACCAGCACGGAACACGATGGACCAGTACGGACCAGAACGGACCAGTACGGACCAGTATGGACCAGTACGGACCAGAACGGACCAGAACGGACCATTACGGACCACTATGGACCAGTACAGATCAGAACGGACCAGTACGGACCACTATGGAACAGTACAGACCAGTATGGACCAGTGCGGACCAGTACGGACCAGTATGGACCAGTGCGGACTGGAACGGACCATTGTGGACCAGTACGGACCAGTATGGACCAGTACGGACCAGTATGGACCAGAGCGGACCAGTACGGACCAGTAGGGACAGTACGGACCGCTATGGACCAGTACGGACCAGAACGGACCAGTACGGGCCACTATGGACCAGTACGGAGCAGAACGGACCAGTACGGACCAGTACGGACTACTAGTGACCAGTATGGACCACTAGGGGGCAGTACGGAGCAGTATGGACCAGTATGGACCAGTGCGGACCAGTACGGACCAGTATGGACAAGGGCAGACCAGAACGGAGCACTACGGACCAGTATGGACCGGTATGGACCTGTACGGACCAGTACGGACCAGTATGGACCAGTATGGACCAGTGCGGACCAGTACGGACCAGTATGGACAAGGGCAGACCAGAACCGACCAGTAAGGACCAGTATGGACCGGTATGGACCTGTACGGACCAGTACGGACCAGTATGGACCAGTATAGACCAGTGCGGACCAGTACGGACCAGTATGGACAAGGGCTGACCAGAACGGAGCAGTACGGACCAGTATGGACCGGTATGGACCTGTACGGACCAGTACGGACCAGTATGGACCAGTATGGACCAGTGCGGACCATTACGGACCAGTATGGACAAGGGCAGACCAGAACGGACAAGTACGGACCAGTATGGACCAGCACGGAACACTATGGACCAGTACGGACCAGAATAGACCAGTACGGACCACTATGGACCAGTACGGACCAGTACGGACCACTACAGACCCATATGGACCAGAACGGACCAGTTCGGACCAGTATGGACCAGAGCGGACCAGAACAGACCAGTACGGACCAGTACGGACCAGTATGGACCAGTGCGGACCAGTATGGACCAGTATGGACCAGTATGGACCAGTACGGACCAGTATGGACCAGTGCGGACCAGAACGGACCAGTATGGACATGTATGGACCAGTACGGACCAGTGCGGACCAGTGCGGACCAGAACAGACCAATAGGGAACTCTATGGACCAGTACGGACCAGTACGGAACACTCCAGACCAGTATGGACCAGAACGGACCAGTTCGGACCAGTATGGACCAGAGCGGACCAGAACAGACCAGTACGGACCAGTACGGACCAGTATGGACCAGTGCGGACCAGTATGGACCAGTGCGGACCAGTGCAGAACAGAACGGACCAGTACGAACTAGTACGGACCACTATGGAACAGAACGTACCAGTATGGACCAGTGCGGACCAGTGCGGACCAGTATGGACCAGTATGGACCAGTACGGACCAGTATGGACCAGTATGGACCAGTGCGGACCTGAACAGACCAGTATGGACCAGTATGGACCAGCACGGAACACGATGGACCAGTACGGACCAAAACGGACCAGTACGGAACAGTATGGACCAGAACGGACCAGTACGGACAAGTATGGACCATTGCGGGCCTGAACAGACCAGTACGGACCAGTACGGACCAGTATGGACCATTGCGGACCAGTATGGACCAGTGCGGACCAGTGCGGAACAGAACGGACAAGTACGGACTAGTACGGACCACTATGGAACAGAACGTACCAGTATGGAGCAGTGCGGACCAGTATGGACCAGTACGGACCAGTATGGACCAGTGCGGACCAGAACGGACCAGTACGGACCAGTATGGACCAGTGCGGACCAGAACGGACCAGTACGGACTAGTACGGACCACTATGGAACAGACCGTACCAGTATGGACCAGTGCGGACCAGAACGGACCAGTATGGACCAGTATGGACCAGCACGGAACACGATGGACCAGTACGGACCAAAACGGACCAGTACGGAACAGTATGGACCAGAACGGAACAGTATGGACCAGAACGGACCAGTACGGACAAGTATGGACCATTGCGGACCAGAACAGACCAGTACGGACCAGTACGGACCAGTATGGACCATTGCGGACCAGTATGGACCAGTGCGGACCAGTGCGGAGCAGAACGGACAAGTACGGACTAGTACGGACCACTATGGAACAGAACGTACCAGTATGGAGCAGTGCGGACCAGAACAGACCAGTATGGACCAGTATGGACCAGCACGGAACACGATGGACCAGTACGGACCAGAACGGACCAGTACGGACCAGTATGGACCAGTACGGACCAGAACGGACCAGAACGGACCAGTACGGACCAGTATGGACCCGTACAGATCAGAACGGGCCAGTACGGACCACTATGGAACAGTACGGACCAGTATGGACCAGTGCGGACCAGTACGGACCAGTATGGACCAGTGCGGACTGGAACGGACCATTGTGGACCAGTACGGACCAATATGGACCAGTACGGACCAGTATGGACCAGAGCGGACCAGTACGGACCAGTAGGGACAGTACGGACCGCTATGGACCAGTACGGACCAGAACGGACCAGTACGGGCCACTATGGACCAGTACGGAGCAGAACGGACCAGTACGGACCAGTACGGACTACTAGTGACCAGTATGGACCACTAGGGGGCAGTACGGAGCAGTATGGACCAGTATGGACCAGTGCGGACCAGTACGGACCAGTATGGACAAGGGCAGACCAGAACGGACCAGTACGGACCAGTATGGACATGTATGGACCAGTACGGACCAGTACGGACCGGTAGGGACCAGTACGGAGCAGTATGGACCGGTACGGACCAGTGTGGACCAGTATGGACCAATATGGACCAGTATGGGCCAGTACGGACCAGTACGGACCAGTGCGGACCAGTATGGACCAGTGCAGAGCAGAACGGACCAGTATGGACCAGAACGGACCAGGACGGACCAGTACGGACCGGTACGGACCAGTACGGACCAGTACGGACCAATAGGGACCACTACGGACCAGTACGGACCAGTACGGACAAGTATGGACAGGTATGGACCAGTACGGACCAGTATGGACCAGTACGGACCAGTATGGACCAGTGCGGACCAGAACGGACCAGTATGGACCAGTATGGACCAGTATGGATCAGTAGCGACCAGTACGGACCAGAACGGACCAGTATGGACCAGTATGGACCAGTATGGATCAGTAGCGACCAGTACGGACCAGAACGGACCAGTATGGACCAGTACGGACCAGTATGGACCAGTGCGGACCAGAACGGACCAGTATGGACCAGTATGGACCAGTATGGATCAATAGGGACCAATACGGACCAGGACGGACCAGTACGGACCACTATGGACCAGTATGGACCAGTACGGACCAGTATGGACCAGTACGGACCAGAACAGACCAATAGGGAACTCTATGGACCAGTACGGACCAGTACGGAACACTACAGACCAGTATGGACCAGAACGGACCAGTTCGGACCAGTATGGACCAGAGCGGACCAGAACAGACCAGTACGGACCAGTACGGACCAGTATGGACCAGTGCGGACCAGTATGGACCAGTGCGGACCAGTGCAGAACAGAACGGACCAGTACGAACTAGTACGGACCACTATGGAACAGAACGTACCAGTATGGACCAGTGCGGACCAGTGCGGACCAGTATGGACCAGTATGGACCAGTACGGACCAGTATGGACCAGTATGGACCAGTACGGACCAGAACGGACCAGTATGGGCCAGTACGGACCAGTACGGATCAGTAGGGACCAGTACGGACCACTATGGACCAGTATAGACCAGTACGGACCACTACGGACCAGTATGGACCAGAACGGACCAGTAGGGACCAGTATGGACCAGTACCAACCAATATGGACCAGTACGGACCAGTATGGACCAGTGCGGACCAGAACGGACCAGTATGGACCAGTATGGACCAGAACGGACCGATAGGGACCAGTACGGACCAGTATGGACCAGTATGGACCAGTGCGGACCAGTACGGACCAGTATGGACCAGTACGGACCAGTATGGACCAGAGCGGACCAGTACGGACCATTATGGGCCAGTACGGACCAGTATGGACCAGTGCGCACCAGTACGGACCAGTATGGACCAGAACGGACCAGAACGGACCATTACGGACCACTATGGACCAGTACAGATCAGAACGGACCAGTACGGACCACTATGGAACAGTACAGACCAGTATGGACCAGTGCGGACCAGTACGGACCAGTATGGACCAGTGCGGACCAGAACGGACCATTGTGGACCAGTACGGACCAGTATGGACCAGTACGGACCAGTATGGACCAGAGCGGACCAGTACGGACCAGTAGGGACAGTACGGACCAGTATGGACCAGTACGGACCAGAACGGACCAGTACGGGCCACTATGGACCAGTACGGAGCAGAACGGACCAGTACAGACCAGTACGGACTACTAGTGACCAGTATGGACCACTAGGGGGCAGTACGGAGCAGTATGGACCAGTATGGACCAGTGCGGACCAGTACGGACCAGTATGGACAAGGGCAGACCAGAACCGACCAGTAAGGACCAGTATGGACCGGTATGGACCTGTACGGACCAGTACGGACCAGTATGGACCAGTATGGACCAGTGCGGACCAGTACGGACCAGTATGGACAAGGGCTGACCAGAACGGAGCAGTACGGACCAGTATGGACCGGTATGGACCAGTACGGACCAGTACGGACCAGTATGGACCAGTATGGACCAGTGCGGACCATTACGGACCAGTATGGACAAGGGCAGACCAGAACGGACAAGTACGGACCAGTATGGACCAGCACGGAACACTATGGACCAGTACGGACCAGAATAGACCAGTACGGACCACTATGGACCAGTACGGACCAGTACGGACCACTACAGACCCATATGGACCAGAACGGACCAGTTCGGACCAGTATGGACCAGAGCGGACCAGAACAGACCAGTACGGACCAGTACGGACCAGTATGGACCAGTGCGGACCAGTATGGACCAGTATGGACCAGTATGGACCAGTACGGACCAGTATGGACCAGTGCGGACCAGAACGGACCAGTATGGACATGTATGGACCAGTACGGACCAGTGCGGACCAGTGCGGACCAGAACAGACCAATAGGGAACTCTATGGACCAGTACGGACCAGTACGGAACACTCCAGACCAGTATGGACCAGAACGGACCAGTTCGGACCAGTATGGACCAGAGCGGACCAGAACAGACCAGTACGGACCAGTACGGACCAGTATGGACCAGTGCGGACCAGTATGGACCAGTGCGGACCAGTGCAGAACAGAACGGACCAGTACGAACTAGTACGGACCACTATGGAACAGAACGTACCAGTATGGACCAGTGCGGACCAGTGCGGACCAGTGCGGACCAGTATGGACCAGTATGGACCAGTACGGACCAGTATGGACCAGTATGGACCAGTACGGACCAGAACGGACCAGTATGGGCCAGTACGGACCAGTACGGATCAGTAGGGACCAGTACAGACCACTATGGACCAGTATAGACCAGTACGGACCACTACGGACCAGTATGGACAAGTATGGACCATTGCGGGCCTGAACAGACCAGTACGGACCAGTACGGACCAGTATGGACCATTGCGGACCAGTATGGACCAGTGCGGACCAGTGCGGAACAGAACGGACAAGTACGGACTAGTACGGACCACTATGGAACGGAACGTACCAGTATGGAGCAGTGCGGACCAGAACAGACCAGTATGGACCAGTATGGACCAGCACGGAACACGATGGACCAGTACGGACCAGAACGGACCAGTACGGACCAGTATGGACCAGTACGGACCAGAACGGACCAGAACGGACCATTACGGACCACTATGGACCAGTACAGATCAGAACGGACCAGTACGGACCACTATGGAACAGTACAGACCAGTATGGACCAGTGCGGACCAGTACGGACCAGTATGGACCAGTGCGGACTGGAACGGACCATTGTGGACCAGTACGGACCAGTATGGACCAGTACGGACCAGTATGGACCAGAGCGGACCAGTACGGACCAGTAGGGACAGTACGGACCGCTATGGACCAGTACGGACCAGAACGGACCAGTACGGGCCACTATGGACCAGTACGGAGCAGAACGGACCAGTACGGACCAGTACGGACTACTAGTGACCAGTATGGACCACTAGGGGGCAGTACGGAGCAGTATGGACCAGTATGGACCAGTGCGGACCAGTACGGACCAGTATGGACAAGGGCAGACCAGAACGGACCAGTACGGACCAGTATGGACCGGTATGGACCTGTACGGACCAGTACGGACCAGTATGGACCAGTATGGACCAGTGCGGACCATTACGGACCAGTATGGACAAGGGCAGACCAGAACGGAGCAGTACGGACCAGTATGGACATGTATGGACCAGTACGGACCAGTACGGACCGGTAGGGACCAGTACGGAGCAGTATGGACCGGTACGGACCAGTGTGGACCAGTATGGACCAATATGGACCAGTATGGGCCAGTACGGACCAGTGCGGACCAGTATGGACCAGTGCAGAGCAGAACGGACCAGTATGGACCAGAACGGACCAGGACGGACCAGTACGGACCGGTACGGACCAGTACGGACCAGTACGGACCAATAGGGACCACTACGGACCAGTACGGACCAGTACGGACAAGTATGGACAGGTATGGACCAGTACGGACCAGTATGGACCAGTACGGACCAGTATGGACCAGTGCGGACCAGAACGGACCAGTATGGACCAGTATGGACCAGTATGGATCAGTAGCGACCAGTACGGACCAGAACGGACCAGTATGGACCAGTACGGACCAGTATGGACCAGTGCGGACCAGAACGGACCAGTATGGACCAGTATGGACCAGTATGGATCAATAGGGACCAATACGGACCAGGACGGACCAGTACGGACCACTATGGACCAGTATGGACCAGTACGGACCAGTATGGACCATTACGGACCAGAACAGACCAATAGGGTACTCTATGGACCAGTACGGACCAGTACGGAACACTACAGACCAGTATGGACCAGAACGGACCAGTTCGGACCAGTATGGACCAGAACGGACCAGAACGGACCATTACGGACCACTATGGACCAGTACAGATCAGAACGGACCAGTACGGACCACTATGGAACAGTACAGACCAGTATGGACCAGTGCGGACCAGTACGGACCAGTATGGACCAGTGCGGACCAGAACGGACCATTGTGGACCAGTACGGACCAGTATGGACCAGTACGGACCAGTATGGACCAGAGCGGACCAGTACGGACCAGTAGGGACAGTACGGACCAGTATGGACCAGTACGGACCAGAACGGACCAGTACGGGCCACTATGGACCAGTACGGAGCAGAACGGACCAGTACAGACCAGTACGGACTACTAGTGACCAGTATGGACCACTAGGGGGCAGTACGGAGCAGTATGGACCAGTATGGACCAGTGCGGACCAGTACGGACCAGCATGGACAAGGGCAGACCAGAACCGACCAGTAAGGACCAGTATGGACCGGTATGGACCTGTACGGACCAGTACGGACCAGTATGGACCAGTATAGACCAGTGCGGACCAGTACGGACCAGTATGGACAAGGGCTGACCAGAACGGAGCAGTACGGACCAGTATGGACCGGTATGGACCAGTACGGACCAGTACGGACCAGTATGGACCAGTATGGACCAGTGCGGACCATTACGGACCAGTATGGACAAGGGCAGACCAGAACGGACAAGTACGGACCAGTATGGACCAGCACGGAACACTATGGACCAGTACGGACCAGAATAGACCAGTACGGACCACTATGGACCAGTACGGACCAGTACGGACCACTACAGACCCATATGGACCAGAACGGACCAGTTCGGACCAGTATGGACCAGAGCGGACCAGAACAGACCAGTACGGACCAGTACGGACCAGTATGGACCAGTATGGACCAGTATGGACCAGTATGGACCAGTATGGACCAGTACGGACCAGTATGGACCAGTGCGGACCAGAACGGACCAGTATGGACATGTATGGACCAGTACGGACCAGTGCGGACCAGTGCGGACCAGAACAGACCAATAGGGAACTCTATGGACCAGTACGGACCAGTACGGAACACTCCAGACCAGTATGGACCAGAACGGACCAGTTCGGACCAGTATGGACCAGAGCGGACCAGAACAGACCAGTACGGACCAGTACGGACCAGTATGGACCAGTGCGGACCAGTATGGACCAGTGCGGACCAGTGCAGAACAGAACGGACCAGTACGAACTAGTACGGACCACTATGGAACAGAACGTACCAGTATGGACCAGTGCGGACCAGTGCGGACCAGTATGGACCAGTATGGACCAGTACGGACCAGTATGGACCAGTATGGACCAGTGCGGACCAGAACGGACCAGTATGGACCAGTATGGACCAGCACGGAACACGATGGACCAGTACGGACCAAAACGGACCAGTACGGAACAGTATGGACCAGAACGGACCAGTACGGACAAGTATGGACCATTGCGGGCCTGAACAGACCAGTACGGACCAGTACGGACCAGTATGGACCATTGCGGACCAGTATGGACCAGTGCGGACCAGTGCGGAACAGAACGGACAAGTACGGACTAGTACGGACCACTATGGAACAGAACGTACCAGTATGGAGCAGTGCGGACCAGAACAGACCAGTATGGACCAGTATGGACCAGCACGGAACACGATGGACCAGTACGGACCAGAACGGACCAGTACGGACCAGTATGGACCAGTACGGACCAGAACGGACCAGAACGGACCATTACGGACCACTATGGACCAGTACAGATCAGAACGGACCAGTACGGACCACTATGGAACAGTACAGACCAGTATGGACCAGTGCGGACCAGTACGGACCAGTATGGACCAGTGCGGACTGGAACGGACCATTGTGGACCAGTACGGACCAGTATGGACCAGTACGGACCAGTATGGACCAGAGCGGACCAGTACGGACCAGTAGGGACAGTACGGACCGCTATGGACCAGTACGGACCAGAACGGACCAGTACGGGCCACTATGGACCAGTACGGAGCAGAACGGACCAGTACGGACCAGTACGGACTACTAGTGACCAGTATGGACCACTAGGGGGCAGTACGGAGCAGTATGGACCAGTATGGACCAGTGCGGACCAGTACGGACCAGTATGGACAAGGGCAGACCAGAACGGAGCACTACGGACCAGTATGGACCGGTATGGACCTGTACGGACCAGTACGGACCAGTATGGACCAGTATGGACCAGTGCGGACCAGTACGGACCAGTATGGACAAGGGCAGACCAGAACGGAGCAGTACGGACCAGTATGGACATGTATGGACCAGTACGGACCAGTACGGACCGGTAGGGACCAGTACGGAGCAGTATGGACCGGTACGGACCAGTGTGGACCAGTATGGACCAATATGGACCAGTATGGGCCAGTACGGACCAGTGCGGACCAGTATGGACCAGTGCAGAGCAGAACGGACCAGTATGGACCAGAACGGACCAGGACGGACCAGTACGGACCGGTACGGACCAGTACGGACCAGTACGGACCAATAGGGACCACTACGGACCAGTACGGACCAGTACGGACAAGTATGGACAGGTATGGACCAGTACGGACCAGTATGGACCAGTACGGACCAGTATGGACCAGTGCGGACCAGAACGGACCAGTATGGACCAGTATGGACCAGTATGGATCAGTAGCGACCAGTACGGACCAGAACGGACCAGTATGGACCAGTACGGACCAGTATGGACCAGTGCGGACCAGAACGGACCAGTATGGACCAGTATGGACCAGTATGGATCAATAGGGACCAATACGGACCAGGACGGACCAGTACGGACCACTATGGACCAGTATGGACCAGTACGGACCAGTATGGACCATTACGGACCAGAACAGACCAATAGGGAACTCTATGGACCAGTACGGACCAGTACGGAACACTACAGACCAGTATGGACCAGAACGGACCAGTTCGGACCAGTATGGACCAGAACGGACCAGAACGGACCATTACGGACCACTATGGACCAGTACAGATCAGAACGGACCAGTACGGACCACTATGGAACAGTACAGACCAGTATGGACCAGTGCGGACCAGTACGGACCAGTATGGACCAGTGCGGACCAGAACGGACCATTGTGGACCAGTACGGACCAGTATGGACCAGTACGGACCAGTATGGACCAGAGCGGACCAGTACGGACCAGTAGGGACAGTACGGACCAGTATGGACCAGTACGGACCAGAACGGACCAGTACGGGGCCACTATGGACCAGTACGGAGCAGAACGGACCAGTACAGACCAGTACGGACTACTAGTGACCAGTATGGACCACTAGGGGGCAGTACGGAGCAGTATGGACCAGTATGGACCAGTGCGGACCAGTACGGACCAGTATGGACAAGGGCAGACCAGAACCGACCAGTAAGGACCAGTATGGACCGGTATGGACCTGTACGGACCAGTACGGACCAGTATGGACCAGTATAGACCAGTGCGGACCAGTACGGACCAGTATGGACAAGGGCTGACCAGAACGGAGCAGTACGGACCAGTATGGACCGGTATGGACCAGTACGGACCAGTACGGACCAGTATGGACCAGTATGGACCAGTGCGGACCATTACGGACCAGTATGGACAAGGGCAGACCAGAACGGACAAGTACGGACCAGTATGGACCAGCACGGAACACTATGGACCAGTACGGACCAGAATAGACCAGTACGGACCACTATGGACCAGTACGGACCAGTACGGACCACTACAGACCCATATGGACCAGAACGGACCAGTTCGGACCAGTATGGACCAGAGCGGACCAGAACAGACCAGTACGGACCAGTACGGACCAGTATGGACCAGTGCGGACCAGTATGGACCAGTATGGACCAGTATGGACCAGTACGGACCAGTATGGACCAGTGCCGGACCAGAACGACCAGTATGGACATGTATGGACCAGTACGGACCAGTGCGGACCAGTGCGGACCAGAACAGACCAATAGGGAACTCTATGGACCAGTACGGACCAGTACGGAACACTCCAGACCAGTATGGACCAGAACGGACCAGTTCGGACCAGTATGGACCAGAGCGGACCAGAACAGACCAGTACGGACCAGTACGGACCAGTATGGACCAGTGCGGACCAGTATGGACCAGTGCGGACCAGTGCAGAACAGAACGGACCAGTACGAACTAGTACGGACCACTATGGAACAGAACGTACCAGTATGGACCAGTGCGGACCAGTGCGGACCAGTATGGACCAGTATGGACCAGTACGGACCAGTATGGACCAGTATGGACCAGTGCGGACCAGAACGGACCAGTATGGACCAGTATGGACCAGCACGGAACACGATGGACCAGTACGGACCAAAACGGACCAGTACGGAACAGTATGGACCAGAACGGACCAGTACGGACAAGTATGGACCATTGCGGGCCTGAACAGACCAGTACGGACCAGTACGGACCAGTATGGACCATTGCGGACCAGTATGGACCAGTGCGGACCAGTGCGGAACAGAACGGACAAGTACGGACTAGTACGGACCACTATGGAACAGAACGTACCAGTATGGAGCAGTGCGGACCAGAACAGACCAGTATGGACCAGTATGGACCAGCACGGAACACGATGGACCAGTACGGACCAGAACGGACCAGTACGGACCAGTATGGAGCAGTACGGACCAGAACGGACCAGAACGGACCATTACGGACCACTATGGACCAGTACAGATCAGAACGGACCAGTACGGACCACTATGGAACAGTACAGACCAGTATGGACCAGTGCGGACCAGTACGGACCAGTATGGACCAGTGCGGACTGGAACGGACCATTGTGGACCAGTACGGACCAGTATGGACCAGTACGGACCAGTATGGACCAGAGCGGACCAGTACGGACCAGTAGGGACAGTACGGACCGCTATGGACCAGTACGGACCAGAACGGACCAGTACGGGCCACTATGGACCAGTACGGAGCAGAACGGACCAGTACGGACCAGTACGGACTACTAGTGACCAGTATGGACCACTAGGGGGCAGTACGGAGCAGTATGGACCAGTATGGACCAGTGCGGACCAGTACGGACCAGTATGGACAAGGGCAGACCAGAACGGAGCACTACGGACCAGTATGGACCGGTATGGACCTGTACGGACCAGTACGGACCAGTATGGACCAGTATGGACCAGTGCGGACCAGTACGGACCAGTATGGACAAGGGCAGACCAGAACCGACCAGTAAGGACCAGTATGGACCGGTATGGACCTGTACGGACCAGTACGGACCAGTATGGATCAGTATAGACCAGTGCGGACCAGTACGGACCAGTATGGACAAGGGCTGACCAGAACGGAGCAGTACGGACCAGTATGGACCGGTATGGACCAGTACGGACCAGTACGGACCAGTATGGACCAGTATGGACCAGTGCGGACCATTACGGACCAGTATGGACAAGGGCAGACCAGAACGGACAAGTACGGACCAGTATGGACCCAGCACGGAACACTATGGACCAGTACGGACCAGAATAGACCAGTACGGACCACTATGGACCAGTACGGACCAGTACGGACCACTACAGACCCATATGGACCAGAACGGACCAGTTCGGACCAGTATGGACCAGAGCGGACCAGAACAGACCAGTACGGACCAGTACGGACCAGTATGGACCAGTGCGGACCAGTATGGACCAGTATGGACCAGTATGGACCAGTACGGACCAGTATGGACCAGTGCGGACCAGAACGGACCAGTATGGACATGTATGGACCAGTACGGACCAGTGCGGACCAGTGCGGACCAGAACAGACCAATAGGGAACTCTATGGACCAGTACGGACCAGTACGGAACACTCCAGACCAGTATGGACCAGAACGGACCAGTTCGGACCAGTATGGACCAGAGCGGACCAGAACAGACCAGTACGGACCAGTACGGACCAGTATGGACCAGTGCGGACCAGTATGGGACCAGTGCGGACCAGTGCAGAACAGAACGGACCAGTACGAACTAGTACGGACCACTATGGAACAGAACGTACCAGTATGGACCAGTGCGGACCAGTGCGGACAGTATGGACCAGTATGGACCAGTACGGACCAGTATGGACCAGTATGGACCAGTGCGGACCAGAACGGACCAGTATGGACCAGTATGGACCAGCACGGAACACGATGGACCAGTACGGACCAAAACGGACCAGTACGGAACAGTATGGACCAGAACGGACCAGTACGGACAAGTATGGACCATTGCGGGCCTGAACAGACCAGTACGGACCAGTACGGACCAGTATGGACCATTGCGGACCAGTATGGACCAGTGCGGACCAGTGCGGAACAGAACGGACAAGTACGGACTAGTACGGACCACTATGGAACAGAACGTACCAGTATGGAGCAGTGCGGACCAGAACAGACCAGTATGGACCAGTATGGACCAGCACGGAACACGATGGACCAGTACGGACCAGAACGGACCAGTACGGACCAGTATGGACCAGTACGGACCAGAACGGACCAGAACGGACCATTACGGACCACTATGGACCAGTACAGATCAGAACGGACCAGTACGGACCACTATGGAACAGTACAGACCAGTATGGACCAGTGCGGACCAGTACGGACCAGTATGGACCAGTGCGGACTGGAACGGACCATTGTGGACCAGTACGGACCAGTATGGACCAGTACGGACCAGTATGGACCAGAGCGGACCAGTACGGACCAGTAGGGACAGTACGGACCGCTATGGACCAGTACGGACCAGAACGGACCAGTACGGGCCACTATGGACCAGTACGGAGCAGGAACGGACCAGTACGGACCAGTACGGACTACTAGTGACCAGTATGGACCACTAGGGGGCAGTACGGAGCAGTATGGACCAGTATGGACCAGTGCGGACCAGTACGGACCAGTATGGACAAGGGCAGACCAGAACGGAGCACTACGGACCAGTATGGACCGGTATGGACCTGTACGGACCAGTACGGACCAGTATGGACCAGTATGGACCAGTGCGGACCAGTACGACCAGTATGGACAAGGGCAGACCAGAACGGAGCAGTACGGACCAGTATGGACATGTATGGACCAGTACGGACCAGTACGGACCGGTAGGGACCAGTACGGAGCAGTATGGACCGGTACGGACCAGTGTGGACCAGTATGGACCAATATGGACCAGTATGGGCCAGTACGGACCAGTGCGGACCAGTATGGACCAGTGCAGAGCAGAACGGACCAGTATGGACCAGAACGGACCAGGACGGACCAGTACGGACCGGTACGGACCAGTACGGACCAGTACGGACCAATAGGGACCACTACGGACCAGTACGGACCAGTACGGACAAGTATGGACAGGTATGGACCAGTACGGACCAGTATGGACCAGTACGGACCAGTATGGACCAGTGCGGACCAGAACGGACCAGTATGGACCAGTATGGACCAGTATGGATCAGTAGCGACCAGTACGGACCAGAACGGACCAGTATGGACCAGTACGGACCAGTATGGACCAGTGCGGACCAGAACGGACCAGTATGGACCAGTATGGACCAGTATGGATCAATAGGGACCAATACGGACCAGGACGGACCAGTACGGACCACTATGGACCAGTATGGACCAGTACGGACCAGTATGGACCATTACGGACCAGAACAGACCAATAGGGAACTCTATGGACCAGTACGGACCAGTACGGAACACTCCAGACCAGTATGGACCAGAACGGACCAGTTCGGACCAGTATGGACCAGAGCGGACCAGAACAGACCTGTACGGACCAGTACGGACCAGTATGGACCAGTGCGGACCAGTATGGACAGTGCGGACCAGTGCAGAACAGAACGGACCAGTACGAACTAGTACGGACCACTATGGAACAGAACGTACCAGTATGGACCAGTGCGGACCAGTGCGGACCAGTATGGACCAGTATGGACCAGTACGGACCAGTATGGACCAGTATGGACCAGTACGGACCAGAACGGACCAGTATGGGCCAGTACGGACCAGTACGGATCAGTAGGGACCAGTACGGACCACTATGGACCAGTATGGACCAGTACGGACCACTACGGACCAGTATGGACCAGAACGGACCAGTACGGACCAGTATGGACCAGTGCGGAGCAGAACGGACCAGTTATGGACCAGTATGGACCAGAACGGACCGATAGGGGCCAGTACGGACCAGTATGGACCAGTATGGACCAGTGCGGACCAGTACGGACCAGTATGGACCAGTACGGACCAGTATGGACCAGAGCGGACCAGTACGGACCATTATGGGCCAGTACGGACCAGTATGGACCAGTGCGCACCAGTACGGACCAGTATGGACCAGAACGGACCAGAACGGACCATTACGGACCACTATGGACCAGTACAGATCAGAACGGACCAGTACGGACCACTATGGAACAGTACAGACCAGTATGGACCAGTGCGGACCAGTACGGACCAGTATGGACCAGTGCGGACTGGAACGGACCATTGTGGACCAGTACGGACCAGTATGGACCAGTACGGACCAGTATGGACCAGAGCGGACCAGTACGAACCAGTAGGGACAGTACGGACCGCTATGGACCAGTACGGACCAGAACGGACCAGTACGGGCCACTATGGACCAGAACGGAGCAGAACGGACCAGTACAGACCAGTACGGGACTACTAGTGACCAGTATGGACCACTAGGGGGCAGTACGGAGCAGTATGGACCAGTATGGACCAGTGCGGACCAGTACGGACCAGTATGGACAAGGGCAGACCAGAACGGACCAGTACGGACCAGTATGGATCGGTATGGACCTGTACGGACCAGTACGGACCAGTATGGACCAGTATGGACCAGTGCGGACCAGTACGGACCAGTATGGACAAGGGCAGACCAGAACGGAGCAGTACGGACCATTATGGAGCGGTATGGACCAGTACGGACCACTACGGACCGGTAGGGACCAGTACGGAGCAGTATGGACCGGTACGGACCAGTGTGGACCAGTATGGACCAATATGGACCAGTATGGGCCAGTACGGACCAGTACGGACCAGTGCGGACCAGTATGGACCAGTGCAGAGCAGAACGGACCAGTATGGACCAGAACGGACCAGGACGGACCAGTACGGACCGGTACGGACCAGTACGGACCAGTACGGACCAATAGGGACCACTACGGACCAGTACGGACCAGTACGGACAAGTATGGACAGGTATGGACCAGTACGGACCAGTATGGACCAGTACGGACCAGTATGGACCAGTGCGGACCAGAACGGACTAGTATGGACCAGTATGGACCAGTATGGATCAATAGGGACCAATACGGACCAGGACGGACCAGTACGGACCACTACAGACCAATATGGACCAGTACGGACCAGTATGGACCAGTACGGACCACTACAGACCAGTATGGACCAGAACGGACCAGTTCGGACCAGTATGGACCAGAGCGGACCAGAACAGACCAGTACGGACCAGTACGGACCAGTATGGACCAGTGCGGACCAGTATGGACCAGTGCGGACCAGTGCAGAACAGAACGGACCAGTACGAACTAGTACGGACCACTATGGAACAGAACGTACCAGTATGGACCAGTGCGGACCAGTACGGACCAGTATGGACCAGTATGGACCAGTACGGACCAGTACGGACCAGAACGGACCAATATGGGCCAGTACGGACCAGTACGGATCAGTAGGGACCAGTACGGACCACTATGGACCAGTACGGACCAGTACGGACCACTACGGACCAGTATGGACCAGAACGGACCAGTAGGGACCAGTATGGACCAGTACCGACCAATATGGACCAGTACGGACCAGTATGGACCAGTGCGGAACAGAACGGACCAGTATGGATCAGTATGGACCAGAACGGACCGATAGGGACCAGTACGGACCAGTATGGACCAGTACGGACCAGAACAGACCAATAGGGAACTCTATGGACCAGTACGGACCAGTACGGACCACTACAGACCAGTATGGACCACAACGGACCAGTTCGGACCAGTATGGACCAGAGTGGACCAGAACAGACCAGTACGGACCAGTACGGACCAGTATGGACCAGTGCGGACCAGTATGGACCAGTGCGGACCAGTGCAGAACAGAACGGACCAGTACGAACTAGTACGGACCACTATGGAACAGAACGTACCAGTATGGACCAGTGCGGACCAGTACGGACCAGTATGGACCAGTATGGACCAGTACGGACCAGTACGGACCAGAACGGACCAGTATGGGCCAGTACGGACCAGTACGGATCAGTAGGGACCAGTACGGACCACTATGGACCAGTACGGACCAGTACGGACCACTACGGACCAGTATGGACCAGAACGGACCAGTAGGGACCAGTATGGACCAGTACCGACCAATATGGACCAGTACGGACCAGTATGGACCAGTGCGGAACAGAACGGACCAGTATGGACCAGTATGGACCAGAACGGACCGATAGGGACCAGTACGGACCAGTATGGACCAGTATGGACCAGTACGGACCAGTACGGACCAGTATGGACCAGTACGGACCAGTATGGACCAGAGCGGACCAGTACGGACCATTATGGGCCAGTACGGACCAGTATGGACCAGTGCGCACCATTACGGACCAGTATGGACCAGTGCGGACCGGAACGGACCATTGTGGACCAGTACGGACCAGTATGGACCAGTACGGACCAGTATGTACCAGAGCGGACGAGTACGGACCAGTAGGGACAGTACGGAACACTATGGACCTGTACGGACCAGAACGGACCAGTACGGACCACTATGGACCAGTACGGAGCAGAACGGAGCAGTACGGACCAGTACGGACCACTAGGGGGCAGTACGGAGCACTATGGACCAGTATGGACCAGTGCGGACCAGTACGGACCAGTATGGACAAGGGCAGACCAGAACGGAGCAGTACGGACCAGTATGGACCGGTATGGACCAGTACGGACCAGTACGGACCGGTAGGGACCAGAACGGAGCAGTATGGACTGGTACGGACCAGTGTGGACCAGTATGGACCAATATGGACCAATATGGACCAGAATGAGCCAGTACGGACCAGTACGGACCAGTGCGGACCAGTATGGACCGGTATGTACCAGGACGGACCAGTACGGACCGGTACGGACCAGCACGGACCAAACAAACCAATAGGGACCACTACGGACCAGTACGGACCAGTATGGACCAGTATGGACCAGTATGGACAAGTATGGATCAGTAGCGACCAGTACGGACCAGAACGGACCAGTATGGACCAGTACGGACCAGTATGGACCAGTGCGGACCAGAACGGACCAGTATGGACCAGTATGGACCAGTATGGATCAATAGGGACCAATACGGACCAGGACGGACCAGTACGGACCACTATGGACCAGTATGGACCAGTACGGACCAGTATGGACCAGTACGGACCAGAACAGACCAATAGGGAACTCTATGGACCAGGACGGACCAGTACGGACCACTACAGACCAGTATGGACCAGAACGGACCAGTTCGGACCAGTATGGACCAGAGCGGACCAGAACAGACCAGTACGGACCAGTACGGACCAGTATGGACCAGTGCGGACCAGTATGGACCAGTGCGGACCAGTGCAGAACAGAACGGACCAGTACGAACTAGTACGGACCACTATGGAACAGAACGTACCAGTATGGACCAGTGCGGACCAGTACGGACCAGTATGGACCAGTATGGACCAGTACGGACCAGTATGGACCAGTATGGACCAGTACGGACCAGAACGGACCAGTATGGGCAAGTAAGGACCAGTACGGATCAGTAGGGACCAGTACGGACCACTATGGACCAGTATGGACCAGTACGGACCACTACGGACCAGTATGGACCAGAACGGACCAGTAGGGACCAGTATGGACCAGTACCGACCAATAAAGACCAGTACGGACCAGTATGGACCAGTGCGGAACAGAACGGACCAGTATGGACCAGTATGGACCAGAACGGACCGATAGGGACCAGTACGGACCAGTATGGACCAGTATGGACCAGTACGGACCAGTACGGACCAGAACGGACCAGTATGGGCCAGTACGGACCAGTACGGATCAGTAGGGACCAGTACGGACCACTATGGACCAGTACCGACCAATATGGACCAGTACGGACCAGTATGGACCAGTGCGGAACAGAACAGACCAGTATGGACCAGTATGGACCAGAACGGACCGATAGGGACCAGTACGGACCAGTATGGACCAGTATGGAACAGTACGGACCAGTACGGACCAGTATGGACCAGTACGGACCAGTATGGACCAGAGCGGACCAGTACGGACCATTATGGGCCAGTACGGACCAGTATGGACCAGTGCGCACCATTACGGACCAGTATGGACCAGTGCGGACCGGAACGGACCATTGTGGACCAGTACGGACCAGTATGGACCAGTACGGACCAGTATGTACCAGAGCGGACGAGTACGGACCAGTAGGGACAGTACGGAACACTATGGACCTGTACGGACCAGAACGGACCAGTACGGACCACTATGGACCAGTACGGAGCAGAACGGAGCAGTACGGACCAGTACGGACCACTAGGGGGCAGTACGGAGCACTATGGACCAGTATGGACCAGTGCGGACCAGTACGGACCAGTATGGACAAGGGCAGACCAGAACGGAGCAGTACGGACCAGTATGGACCGGTATGGACCAGTACGGACCAGTACGGACCGGTAGGGACCAGAACGGAGCAGTATGGACCGGTACGGACCAGTGTGGACCAGTATGGACCAATATGGACCAATATGGACCAGTATGAGCCAGTACGGACCAGTACGGACCAGTGCGGACCAGTATGGACCGGTATGGACCAGGACGGACCAGTACGGACCGGTACGGACCAGCACGGACCAAACGGACCAATAGGGACCACTACGGACCAGTACGGACCAGTATGGACCAGTATGGACCAGTATGGACCAGTATGGATCAGTAGCGACCAGTACGGACCAGAACGGACCAGTATGGACCAGTACGGACCAGTATGGACCAGTGCGGACCAGAACGGACCAGTATGGACCAGTATGGACCAGTATGGATCAATAGGGACCAATACGGACCAGGACGGACCAGTACGGACCACTATGGACCAGTATGGACCAGTACGGACCAGTATGGACCAGTACGGACCAGAACAGACCAATAGGGAACTCTATGGACCAGTACGGACCAGTACGGACCACTACAGACCAGTATGGACCAGAACGGACCACTTCGGACCAGTATGGACCAGAGCGGACCAGAACAGACCAGTACGGACCAGTACGGACCAGTATGGACCAGTGCGGACCAGTATGGACCAGTGCGGACCAGTATGGACCAGAGCGGACCAGTACGGACCAGTAGGGACAGTACGGACCGCTATGGACCAGTACGGACCAGAACGGACCAGTACGGGCCACTATGGACCAGTACGGAGCAGAACGGACCAGTACGGACCAGTACGGACTACTAGTGACCAGTATGGACCACTAGGGGGCAGTACGGAGCAGTATGGACCAGTATGGACCAGTGCGGACCAGTACGGACCAGTATGGACAAGGGCAGACCAGAACGGACCAGTACGGACCAGTATGGACCGGTATGGACCTGTACGGACCAGTACGGACCAGTATGGACCAGTATGGACCAGTGCGGACCAGTACGGACCAGTATGGAAAAGGGCAGACCAGAACGGAGCAGTACGGACCAGTATGGACCGGTATGGACCAGTACGGACCAGTACGGACCAGTATGGACCAGTATGGATCAATAGGGACCAATACGGACCAGGACGGACCAGTACGGACCACTATGGACCAGTATGGACCAGTACGGACCAGTATGGACCAGTACGGACCAGAACAGACCAATAGGGATCTCTATGGACCAGTACGGACCAGTACGAAACACTACAGACCAGTATGGACCAGAACGGACCAGTTCGGACCAGTACGGACCAGAGCGGACCAGAACAGACCAGTATGGACCAGTACGGACCAGTATGGACCAGTGCGGACCAGTATGGACCAGTGCGGACCAGTGCAGAACAGAACGGACCAGTACGAATTAGTACGGACCACTATGGAACAGAACGTACCAGTATGGACCAGTGCGGACCAGTACGGACCAGTATGGACCACTATGGACCAGTACGGACCAGTATGGACCAGTACGGACCAGTACGGACCAGAACGGACCAGTATGGGCCAGTACGGACCAGTACGGATCAGTAGGGACCAGTACGGACCACTATGGACCAGTACGGACCACTACGGACCAGTATGGACCAGAACGGACCAGTAGGGACCAGTATGGACCAGTACCGACCAATATGGACCAGTACGTACCAGTATGGACCAGTGCGGAACAGAACGGACCAGTACGGACCAGTATGGACCAGAACGGACCGATAGGGACCAGTACGGACCGGTATGGACCAGGACGGACCAGTACGGACCGGTACGGACCAGCACGGGCCAAACGGACCAATAGGGACCACTACGGACCAGTACGGACCAGTATGGACCAGTATGGACTAGTATGGACCAGTACGGACCAGTATGGACCAGTACGGACCAGTACGGACCAGTGCGGACCAGAATGTACCAGTATGGACCAGTATGGACCAGTATGGACCAGTATGGACCAGTATGGATCAGTAGGGACCAATACGGACCAGGACGGACCAGTACGGACCAGTATGGACCAGTATGGACCAGTATGGACCATTACGGACCAGTATGGACCAATAGGGAACTCTACGGACCAGTACGGACCAGTACGGACCACTACAGACCAGTATGGACCAGAACGGACCAGTACGGACCAGTATGGACCAGTGCGGACCAGAACAGACCAGTACGGATCAGTACGGACCAGTGCGGACCAGTATGGACCAGTATGGACCAGTATGGACCAGTATGGACCAGTATGGACCAGTATGGATCAGTAGGGACCAATACGGACCAGGACGGACCAGTACGGACCAGTATGGACCAGTATGGACCAGTATGGACCATTACGGACCAGTATGGACCAATAGGGAACTCTACGGACCAGTACGGACCAGTACGGACCACTACAGACCAGTATGGACCAGAACGGACCAGTACGGACCAGTATGGACCAGTGCGGACCAGAACAGACCAGTACGGATCAGTACGGACCAGTATGGACCAGTGCGGACCAGTATGGACCAGTGCGGACCAGTGCGGAACAGAACGGACAAGCACGGATTAGTACAGACAACTATGGAACAGAACGTACCAGTATGGACCAGTGCGGACCAGTACGGACCAGTATGGACCAGTACGGACCAGTACGGACCAGTATGGACCAGTATGGACCAGTACGGACCAGAACGGACCAATAGGGAACAGTACGGACCAGTACAGACCAGTGCGGACCAGAACAGACCAGTACGGACCAGAACGGACCAGTACGGACCAGTATGGACCAGTGCGGACAAGAACAGACCAGTACGGACCAGAACGTACCAGTATGGACCAGTGCGGACCAGTATGGACCAGTGCGGACCAGTGCAAAACAGAACGGACCAGAACGGACCAGTACGGACCAGTACAGTATACTAGGGACCAGTACGGACCACAAGGGGGCAGTACGGAGCACTATGGACCAGTACGGACCAGTGAGGACCAGTATGGACCAGTGAGGACCAGTGCAGACCAGAACCGACCAGTACGGACTAGTACGGACCACTATGGAACAGAACGTACCAGAACGGACCAGTACGGTCTGGTAGGGACCAGTACGGACCGGTAGGGACCAGTACGGACCATTATGGACCAGTACGGACCTGAACGGACCAGTACGGACCACTATGGACCAGTACGGGCCAGAACGGACAAGTACGGACCACTATGAAACAGTACGGACCAGAACGGACCAGTATGGACCAGTATGGACCAGTACGGAACAGTATGGACCAGTAGGGACCAGTATGGACCAGTATGGACCAGCACGGAACACTATGGACCAGTACGGACCAGAATGGACCAGTACAGACCACTATGGACCAGTACGGAGCAGAACCGACCAGTACGGACCAGTACGGACTACTAGTGACCAGTACGGACCAGTAGGGGGCAGTACGGAGCACTATGGACCAGTATGGACGAGTGCGGACCAGTACGGACCAGTATGGACAAGGGCAGACCAGTACGGACCAGTACGGACCACTATGGACCGGTATGGACCGGTACGGACCAGTACGGACCAGTATGGACCAGTATGGACCAGTATGGACCAGTGCGGACCAGTACGGACCAGTATGGACAAGGGCAGACCAGAAGGGACCAGTACGGACCAGTATGGACCGGTATGGACCAGTACGGACCACTATGGACCAGTACGGACCAGTACGGACCAGTATGGACCAGTATGGACCAGTATTAACCAGTGCGGACCAGAACGGACCAGTATGGACCAGTATGGACCAGTATGGATCAGTAGGGACCAATACGGACCAGGACGGACCAATACGGACCAGGACGGACCAGTACGGACCAGTGCGGACCAGTGCGGACCAGAACGGACCAGTACGGACCAGGACGGACCACTATGGAACAGAACGTACCAGTATGGACCAGTGCGGAGCAGAACGGACCAGTATGGACCAGTATGGACCAGTACGGAACACGATGGAGCAGTACGGACCAGAACGGACCAGTACGGAACAGTATGGACCAGAACGGACCAGTACGGACCAGTATGGACCATTGCGGACCAGTATGGACCAGTGCGGACCAGTGCGGAACAGAACGGACAAGTACCGACTAGTACGGACCACTATGGAACAGAACGTACCAGTATGGACCAGTGCGGACCAGAACAGACCAGTATGGACCAGTATGGACCAGCACGGAACACGATGGACCAGTACGGACCAGAACGGACCAGTACGGACCAGTACGGACTACTAGTGACCAGTATGGACCACTAGGGGGCAGTACGGAGCAGTATGGACCAGTATGGACCAGTGCGGACCAGTACGGACCAGTATGGACAAGGGCAGACCAGAACGGACCAGTACGGACCAGTATGGATAGGTATGGACCTGTACGGACCAGTACGGACCAGTATGGACCAGTATGGACCAGTGCGGACCAGTACGGACCAGTATGGAAAAGGGCAGACCAGAACGGAGCAGTACGGACCAGTATGGACCGGTATGGACCAGTACGGACCAGTACGGACCAGTATGGACCAGTATGGATCAATAGGGACCAATACGGACCAGGACGGACCAGTACGGACCACTATGGACCAGTATGGACCAGTACGGACCAGTATGGACCAGTACGGACCAGAACAGACCAATAGGGAACTCTATGGACCAGTACGGACCAGTACGGAACACTACAGACCAGTATGGACCAGAACGGACCAGTTCGGACCAGTACGGACCAGAGCGGACCAGAACAGACCAGTATGGACCAGTACGGACCAGTATGGACCAGTGCGGACCAGTATGGACCAGTGCGGACCAGTGCAGAACAGAACGGACCAGTACGAATTAGTACGGACCACTATGGAACAGAACGTACCAGTATGGACCAGTGCGGACCAGTACGGACCAGTATGGACCACTATGGACCAGTACGGACCAGTATGGACCAGTACGGACCAGTACGGACCAGAACGGACCAGTATGGGCCAGTACGGACCAGTACGGATCAGTAGGGACCAGTACGGACCACTATGGACCAGTACGGACCACTACGGACCAGTATGGACCAGAACGGACCAGTAGGGACCAGTATGGACCAGTACCGACCAATATGGACCAGTACGGACCAGTATGGACCAGTGCGGAACAGAACGGACCAGTATGGACCAGTATGGACCAGAACGGACCGATACGGACCAGTACGGACCAGTATGGACCAGTATGGACCAGTACGGACCAGTACGGACCAGTATGGACCAGTACGGACCAGTATGGACCAGTGCGGACCAGTACGGACCAGTATGGACAAGGGCAGACCAGAACGGAGCAGTACGGACCAGTATGGACCGGTATGGACCAGTACGGACCAGTACGGACCGGTAGGGACCAGAACGGAGCAGTATGGACCGGTACGGACCAGTGTGGACCAGTATGGACCAATATGGACCAATATGGACCAGTATGAGCCAGTACGGACCAGTACGGACCAGTGCGGACCAGTATGGACCGGTATGGACCAGGACGGACCAGTACGGACCGGTACGGACCAGCACGGACCAAACGGACCAATAGGGACCACTACGGACCAGTACGGACCAGTATGGACCAGTATGGACTAGTATGGACCAGTACGGACCAGTATGGACCAGTACGGACCAGTACGGACCAGTGCGGACCAGAATGTACCAGTATGGACCAGTATGGACCAGTATGGACCAGTATGGACCAGTATGGATCAGTAGGGACCAATACGGACCAGGACGGACCAGTACGGACCAGTATGGACCAGTATGGACCAGTATGGACCATTACGGACCAGTATGGACCAATAGGGAACTCTACGGACCAGTACGGACCAGTACGGACCACTACAGACCAGTATGGACCAGAACGGACCAGTACGGACCAGTATGGACCAGTGCGGACCAGAACAGACCAGTACGGATCAGTACGGACCAGTATGGACCAGTGCGGACCAGTATGGACCAGTGCGGACCAGTGCGGAACAGAACGGACAAGCACGGATTAGTACAGACAACTATGGAACAGAACGTACCAGTATGGACCAGTGCGGACCAGTACGGACCAGTATGGACCAGTACGGACCAGTACGGACCAGTATGGACCAGTATGGACCAGTACGGACCAGAACGGACCAATAGGGAACAGTACGGACCAGTACAGACCAGTGCGGACCAGAACAGACCAGTACGGACCACAACGGACCAGTACGGACCAGTATGGACCAGTGCGGACCAGAACAGACCAGTACGGACCAGAACGTACCAGTATGGACCAGTGCGGACCAGTATGGACCAGTGCGGACCAGTGCAAAACAGAACGGACCAGAACGGACCAGTACGGACCAGTACAGTATACTAGGGACCAGTACGGACCACAAGGGGGCAGTACGGAGCACTATGGACCAGTACGGACCAGTGAGGACCAGTATGGACCAGTGAGGACCAGTGCGGACCAGAACCGACCAGTACGGACTAGTACGGACCACTATGGAACAGAACGTACCAGAACGGACCAGTACGGTCTGGTAGGGACCAGTACGGACCGGTAGGGACCAGTATGGACCATTATGGACCAGTACGGACCTGAACGGACCAGTACGGACCACTATGGAACAGTACGGGCCAGAACGGACCAGTACGGACCACTATGAAACAGTACGGACCAGAACGGACCAGTATGGACCAGTATGGACCAGTACGGAACAGTATGGACCAGTAGGGACCAGTATGGACCAGTATGGACCAGCACGGAACACTATGGACCAGTACGGACCAGAATGGACCAGTACAGACCACTATGGACCAGTACGGAGCAGAACCGACCAGTACGGACCAGTACGGACTACTAGTGACCAGTACGGACCACTAGGGGGCAGTACGGAGCACTATGGACCAGTATGGACGAGTGCGGACCAGTACGGACCAGTATGGACAAGGGCAGACCAGTACGGACCAGTACGGACCACTATGGACCGGTATGGACCGGTACGGACCAGTACGGACCAGTATGGACCAGTATGGACCAGTATGGACCAGTGCGGACCAGTACGGACCAGTATGGACAAGGGCAGACCAGAAGGGACCAGTACGGACCAGTATGGACCGGTATGGACCAGTACGGACCACTATGGACCAGTACGGACCAGTACGGACCAGTATGGACCAGTATGGACCAGTATTAACCAGTGCGGACCAGAACGGACCAGTATGGACCAGTATGGACCAGTATGGATCAGTAGGGACCAATACGGACCAGGACGGACCAATACGGACCAGGACGGACCAGTACGGACCAGTGCGGACCAGTGCGGACCAGAACGGACCAGTACGGACCAGGACGGACCACTATGGAACAGAACGTACCAGTATGGACCAGTGCGGAGCAGAACGGACCAGTATGGACCAGTATGGACCAGTACGGAACACGATGGAGCAGTACGGACCAGAACGGACCAGTACGGAACAGTATGGACCAGAACGGACCAGTACGGACCAGTATGGACCATTGCGGACCAGTATGGACCAGTGCGGACCAGTGCGGAACAGAACGGGCAAGTACCGACTAGTACGGACCACTATGGAACAGAACGTACCAGTATGGACCAGTGCGGACCAGAACAGACCAGTATGGACCAGTATGGACCAGCACGGAACACGATGGACCAGTACGGACCAGAACGGACCAGTACGGACCAGTATGGACCAGTGCGGGCCACAACGGACCTGTATGGACCAGTACAGACCAGGACGGAGCAGTACGGACCAATATGGAACAGAACGTACCAGAACGGACCAGTATGGGCCAGTACGGACCAGTACGGACCATTAGGGACCAGTACGGACCACTATGGACCAGTACGGACCAGTACGGACCACTACGGACCAGTATGGACCAGAACGGACCAGTACGGACCAGTATGGACCAGTACCGACGAATGTGGACCAGTACGGACCAGTATGGACCAGTGCGGACCAGAACGCACCCGTATGGACCAGTATGGACCAGTAGGGACCAGTACGGACCAGTACGGACTAGTATGGACCAGTACGGACCAGAAAGGACCAGTACGGACCAGTGTGGACCAGTACGGACCAGTATGGACCAGTATGGACCAGTGCGGACTGGAACGGACCATTGTGGACCAGTACGGACCAGTATGGACCAGTACGGACCAGTATGGACCAGAGCGGACCAGTACAGACCAGTAGGGACAGTACGGACCGCTATGGACCCGTACGGACCAGAACGGACCAGTACGGGCCACTATGGACCAGTACGGAGCAGAACGGACCAGTACGGACCAGTACGGACTACTAGTGACCAGTATGGACCACTAGGGGGCAGTACGGAGCAGTATGGACCAGTATGGACCAGTGCGGACCAGTACGGACCAGTATGGACAAGGGCAGACCAGAACGGACCAGTACGGACCAGTATGGACCGGTATGGACCTGTACGGACCAGTACGGACCAGTATGGACCAGTATGGACCAGTGCGGACCAGTACGGACCAGTATGGACAAGGGCAGACCAGAACGGAGCAGTACGGACCAGTATGGACCGGTATGGACCAGTACGGACCAGTACGGACCGGTAGGGAGCAGTACGGAGCAGTATGGACCAGTATGGACCAGTGTGGACCAGTATGCACCAATATGGACCAGTATGGGCCAGTACGGACCAGTACGGACCAGTGCGGACCAGTATGGACCAATGCAGACCAGTACGGATCAGTACGGACCGGTACGGACCAGTACGGACCAGAACGGAACAATAGGGACCACTACGGACCAGTACGGACCAGTACGGACAAGTATGGACTAGTATGGATCAGTACAGACCAGTATGGACCAGTACGGACCAGTATGGACCAGTGCGGACCAGAACGGACCAGTATGGACCAGTATGGACCAGTATGGATCAGTAGCGACCAGTACAGACCAGAACGGAGCAGTACGGAGCAGTATGGACCAGTATGGACCAGTACGGACCAGTATGGACCAGTATTGACCAGTACGGACCAGAACGGACCAATAAGGAACTCTACGGACCAGTACGGACCAGTACGGACCACTACAGAGCAGTATGGACCAGAACGGAACAGTACGGACCAGTATGGACCAGTGAGGACCAGAACGGACCAGTACGGACCAGTACGGACCAGTATGGACCAGTGCGGACCAGTACGGACCGGTATGGACCAGTATGGACCAGTAGGGACCAGTATGGACCAGTATGGACCAGTACGGACCAGAACGGACCAGAACAGACCAGTATGGACAAGAACGGACCACTACGGACCAGTATGGACCAGTGCGGACCAGAACAGACCAGTACGGACCAGAACGTACCAGTATGGACCAGTGCGGACCAGTATGGACCAGTGCGGACCAGTGCAAAACAGAACGGACCAGAACGGACCAGTACGGACCAGTACAGAATACTAGGGACCAGTACGGACCGCAAGGGGGCAGTACGGAGCACTATGGACCAGTACGGACCATTGAGGAACAGTATGGACCAGTATGGACCAGTGAGGACCAGTGCGGACCAGAACCGACCAGTACGGACTAGTACGGACCACTATGGAACAGAACGTACCAGAACGGACCAGTACAAAATGGTAGGGACCAGTACGGACCGGTAGGGACCAGTACGGACCATTATGGACCAGTACGGACCAGAACGGACCAGTACGGACCACTATGGACCAGTACGGACCAGAACGGACCGGTACGGACCACTATGAAACAGTATGGACCAGAACGGACAAGTATGGACCAGTACGGAACAGTATGGACCAGTAGGGACCAGTACGGACCAGTACGGACCAGTATGGACCAGTACGGAACAGTATGGACCAGTATGGGCCAGTATGGACCAGTACGGAACAGTATGGACCAGTGTGGAACAGAACGGACCAGTGCGGACCAGAACAGACAAGCACGGACCAGTACGGACCATTGCGGACCAAAACAGACCAGTACAGAACAGTACGGACCAGTATGGACCAGTGTGGACCAGAACAGACGAGTACGGACCAGTATGGACCAGTATGGACCAATATGGACCAGTACGGAACATTATGGACCAGTATGGACCAGTACGGACCAGTACGGACCAGTATGGACCAGTATGGACCAGAACAGACCAGTACGGACCAATACGGACCAGTATGGACCAGTGCGGACCAGTATGGACCAGTGCAGACCAGTGTGGAACAGAACAGACCAGTACGGACTAGTACGGACCACTATGGAACAGAACGTACCAGTATGGACCAGTGCGGACCAGAACGGACCAGTATGGACCAGTATGGACCAGCACGGAACACGATGGACCAGTACGGACCAGAACGGACCAGTACGGAACTGTATGGACCAGTGCGGGCCAGAACGGACCTGTATGGACCAGTACAGACCAGGACGGACCAGTACGGACCAATATGGAACAGAACGTACCTGAACGGACCAGTACGGGCCAGTACGGACCAGTACAGACTATTAGGGACCAGTACGGACCACTATGGACCAGTACGGACCAGTACGGACCACTACGGACCAGTATGGACGAGTGCGGACCAGAACAGACCAGTATGGACCAGTGCGGACCAGTACGGACCAGAACGGACCAGTACGGACTAGTATGGACCAGCACAGACCAGAACGGACCAGTATGGGCCAGTATGGACCAGTACGGAACAGTATGGACCAGTACGGACCAGTACGGACCAGTACGGACCAGTACGGACCAGTATGGACCAGTGCGGACCAGTACGGACCAGTATGGACCAGTGCGGACTGGAACGGACCATTGTGGACCAGTACGGACCAGTATGGACCAGTACGGACCAGTGCGGGCCAGAACGGGCTAGTACGGACCAGTAGGGACAGTACGGACCGCTATGGACCAGAGCGGACCAGAACGGGACAGTACGGACCGCTATGGACCCGTACAGACCAGAACGGACCAGTACGGACCACTATGGACCAGTACGGAGCAGAACGGACCAGTACGGACCAGTACGGACTACTAGTGACCAGTATGGACCACTAGGGGGCAGTACGGAGCAGTATGGACCAGTATGGACCAGTGCGGACCAGTACGGACCAGTATGGACAAGGGCAGACCAGAACCGACCAGTAAGGACCAGTATGGACCGGTATGGACCTGTACGGACCAGTACGGACCAGTATGGACCAGTATGGACCAGTGCGGACCAGTACGGACCAGTATGGACAAGGGCTGACCAGAACGGACCAGTACGGACCAGTATGGACCGGTATGGACAAGGGCAGACCAGTACGGACCAGTACGGACCACTATGGACCGGTATGGACCGGTACGGACCAGTACGGACCAGTATGGACCAGTATGGACCAGTATGGACCAGTGCGGACCAGTACGGACCAGTATGGACAAGGGCAGACCAGAAGGGACCAGTACGGACCAGTATGGACCGGTATGGACCAGTACGGACCACTATGGACCAGTACGGACCAGTACGGACCAGTATGGACCAGTATGGACCAGTATTAACCAGTGCGGACCAGAACGGACCAGTATGGACCAGTATGGACCAGTATGGATCAGTAGGGACCAATACGGACCAGGACGGACCAATACGGACCAGGACGGACCAGTACGGACCAGTGCGGACCAGTGCGGACCAGAACGGACCAGTACGGACCAGGACGGACCACTATGGAACAGAACGTACCAGTATGGACCAGTGCGGAGCAGAACGGACCAGTATGGACCAGTATGGACCAGTACGGAACACGATGGAGCAGTACGGAACTGTACGGACCAGTACGGAACAGTATGGACCAGAACGGACCAGTACGGACCAGTACAGTATACTAGGGACCAGTACGGACCACAAGGGGGCAGTACGGAGCACTATGGACCAGTACGGACCAGTGAGGACCAGTATGGACCAGTGAGGACCAGTGCGGACCAGAACCGACCAGTACGGACTAGTACGGACCACTATGGAACAGAACGTACCAGAACGGACCAGTACGGTCTGGTAGGGACCAGTACGGACCGGTAGGGACCAGTATGGACCATTATGGACCAGTACGGACCTGAACGGACCAGTACGGACCACTATGGAACAGTACGGGCCAGAACGGACCAGTACGGACCACTATGAAACAGTACGGACCAGAACGGACCAGTATGGACCAGTATGGACCAGTACGGAACAGTATGGACCAGTAGGGACCAGTATGGACCAGTATGGACCAGCACGGAACACTATGGACCAGTACGGACCAGAATGGACCAGTACAGACCACTATGGACCAGTACGGAGCAGAACCGACCAGTACGGACCAGTACGGACTACTAGTGACCAGTACGGACCACTAGGGGGCAGTACGGAGCACTATGGACCAGTATGGACGAGTGCGGACCAGTACGGACCAGTATGGACAAGGGCAGACCAGTACGGACCAGTACGGACCACTATGGACCGGTATGGACCGGTACGGACCAGTACGGACCAGTATGGACCAGTATGGACCAGTATGGACCAGTGCGGACCAGTACGGACCAGTATGGACAAGGGCAGACCAGAAGGGACCAGTACGGACCAGTATGGACCGGTATGGACCAGTACGGACCACTATGGACCAGTACGGACCAGTACGGACCAGTATGGACCAGTATGGAGCAGTATTAACCAGTGCGGACCAGAACGGACCAGTATGGACCAGTATGGACCAGTATGGATCAGTAGGGACCAATACGGACCAGGACGGACCAATACGGACCAGGACGGACCAGTACGGACCAGTGCGGACCAGTGCGGACCAGAACGGACCAGTACGGACCAGGACGGACCACTATGGAACAGAACGTACCAGTATGGACCAGTGCGGAGCAGAACGGACCAGTATGGACCAGTATGGACCAGTACGGAACACGATGGAGCAGTACGGACCAGAACGGACCAGTACGGAACAGTATGGACCAGAACGGACCAGTACGGACCAGTATGGACCATTGCGGACCAGTATGGACCAGTGCGGACCAGTGCGGAACAGAACGGACAAGTACCGACTAGTACGGACCACTATGGAACAGAACGTACCAGTATGGACCAGTGCGGACCAGAACAGACCAGTATGGACCAGTATGGACCAGCACGGAACACGATGGACCAGTACGGACCAGAACGGACCAGTACGGACCAGTATGGACCAGTGCGGGCCACAACGGACCTGTATGGACCAGTACAGACCAGGACGGAGCAGTACGGACCAATATGGAACAGAACGTACCAGAACGGACCAGTATGGGCCAGTACGGACCAGTACGGACCATTAGGGACCAGTACGGACCACTATGGACCAGTACGGACCAGTACGGACCACTACGGACCAGTATGGACCAGAACGGACCAGTACGGACCAGTATGGACCAGTACCGACGAATGTGGACCAGTACGGACCAGTATGGACCAGTGCGGACCAGAACGCACCCGTATGGACCAGTATGGACCAGTAGGGACCAGTACGGACCAGTACGGACTAGTATGGACCAGTACGGACCAGAAAGGACCAGTACGGACCAGTGTGGACCAGTACGGACCAGTATGGACCAGTATGGACCAGTGCGGACTGGAACGGACCATTGTGGACCAGTACGGACCAGTATGGACCAGTACGGACCAGTATGGACCAGAGCGGACCAGTACAGACCAGTAGGGACAGTACGGACCGCTATGGACCCGTACGGACCAGAACGGACCAGTACGGGCCACTATGGACCAGTACGGAGCAGAACGGACCAGTACGGACCAGTACGGACTACTAGTGACCAGTATGGACCACTAGGGGGCAGTACGGAGCAGTATGGACCAGTATGGACCAGTGCGGACCAGTACGGACCAGTATGGACAAGGGCAGACCAGAACGGACCAGTACGGACCAGTATGGACCGGTATGGACCTGTACGGACCAGTACGGACCAGTATGGACCAGTATGGACCAGTGCGGACCAGTACGGACCAGTATGGACAAGGGCAGACCAGAACGGAGCAGTACGGACCAGTATGGACCGGTATGGACCAGTACGGACCAGTACGGACCGGTAGGGAGCAGTACGGAGCAGTATGGACCAGTATGGACCAGTGTGGACCAGTATGGACCAATATGGACCAGTATGGGCCAGTACGGACCAGTACGGACCAGTGCGGACCAGTATGGACCAATGCAGACCAGTACGGATCAGTACGGACCGGTACGGACCAGTACGGACAAGTATGGACTAGTATGGATCAGTACAGACCAGTATGGACCAGTACGGACCAGTATGGACCAGTGCGGACCAGAACGGACCAGTATGGACCAGTATGGACCAGTATGGATCAGTAGCGACCAGTACAGACCAGAACGGAGCAGTACGGAGCAGTATGGACCAGTATGGACCAGTACGGACCAGTATGGACCAGTATTGACCAGTACGGACCAGAACGGACCAATAAGGAACTCTACGGACCAGTACGGACCAGTACGGACCACTACAGAGCAGTATGGACCAGAACGGAACAGTACGGACCAGTATGGACCAGTGAGGACCAGAACGGACCAGTACGGACCAGTACGGACCAGTATGGACCAGTGCGGACCAGTACGGACCGGTATGGACCAGTATGGACCAGTAGGGACCAGTATGGACCAGTATGGACCAGTACGGACCAGAACGGACCAGAACAGACCAGTACGGACAAGAACGGACCACTACGGACCAGTATGGACCAGTGCGGACCAGAACAGACCAGTACGGACCAGAACGTACCAGTATGGACCAGTGCGGACCAGTATGGACCAGTGCGGACCAGTGCAAAACAGAACGGACCAGAACGGACCAGTACGGACCAGTACAGAATACTAGGGACCAGTACGGACCGCAAGGGGGCAGTACGGAGCACTATGGACCAGTACGGACCATTGAGGACCAGTATGGACCAGTATGGACCAGTGAGGACCAGTGCGGACCAGAACCGACCAGTACGGACTAGTACGGACCACTATGGAACAGAACGTACCAGAACGGACCAGTACAAAATGGTAGGGACCAGTACGGACCGGTAGGGACCAGTACGGACCATTATGGACCAGTACGGACCAGAACGGACCAGTACGGACCACTATGGACCAGTACGGACCAGAACGGACCGGTACGGACCACTATGAAACAGTATGGACCAGAACGGACAAGTATGGACCAGTACGGAACAGTATGGACCAGTAGGGACCAGTACGGACCAGTACGGACCAGTATGGACCAGTACGGAACAGTATGGACCAGTATGGGCCAGTATGGACCAGTACGGAACAGTATGGACCAGTGTGGAACAGAACGGACCAGTGCGGACCAGAACAGACAAGCACGGACCAGTACGGACCATTGCGGACCAAAACAGACCAGTACAGAACAGTACGGACCAGTATGGACCAGTGTGGACCAGAACAGACGAGTACGGACCAGTATGGACCAGTATGGACCAATATGGACCAGTACGGAACATTATGGACCAGTATGGACCAGTACGGACCAGTACGGACCAGTATGGACCAGTATGGACCAGAACAGACCAGTACGGACCAATACGGACCAGTATGGACCAGTGCGGACCAGTATGGACCAGTGCAGACCAGTGTGGAACAGAACAGACCAGTACGGACTAGTACGGACCACTATGGAACAGAACGTACCAGTATGGACCAGTGCGGACCAGAATGGACCAGTATGGACCAGTATGGACCAGCACGGAACACGATGGACCAGTACGGACCAGAACGGACCAGTACGGAACTGTATGGACCAGTGCGGGCCAGAACGGACCTGTATGGACCAGTACAGACCAGGACGGACCAGTACGGACCAATATGGAACAGAACGTACCTGAACGGACCAGTACGGGCCAGTACGGACCAGTACGGACTATTAGGGACCAGTACGGACCACTATGGACCAGTACGGACCAGTACGGACCACTACGGACCAGTATGGACGAGTGCGGACCAGAACAGACCAGTATGGACCAGTGCGGACCAGTACGGACCAGAACGGACCAGTACGGACTAGTATGGACCAGCACAGACCAGAACGGACCAGTATGGGCCAGTATGGACCAGTACGGAACAGTATGGACCAGTACGGACCAGTACGGACCAGTACGGACCAGTACGGACCAGTATGGACCAGTGCGGACCAGTACGGACCAGTATGGACCAGTGCGGACTGGAACGGACCATTGTGGACCAGTACGGACCAGTATGGACCAGTACGGACCAGTGCGGGCCAGAACGGACTAGTACGGACCAGTAGGGACAGTACGGACCGCTATGGACCAGAGCGGACCAGAACGGGACAGTACGGACCGCTATGGACCCGTACAGACCAGAACGGACCAGTACGGACCACTATGGACCAGTACGGAGCAGAACGGACCAGTACGGACCAGTACGGACTACTAGTGACCAGTATGGACCACTAGGGGGCAGTACGGAGCAGTATGGACCAGTATGGACCAGTGCGGACCAGTACGGACCAGTATGGACAAGGGCAGACCAGAACCGACCAGTAAGGACCAGTATGGACCGGTATGGACCTGTACGGACCAGTACGGACCAGTATGGACCAGTATGGACCAGTGCGGACCAGTACGGACCAGTATGGACAAGGGCTGACCAGAACGGACCAGTACGGACCAGTATGGACCGGTATGGACAAGGGCAGACCAGTACGGACCAGTACGGACCACTATGGACCGGTATGGACCGGTACGGACCAGTACGGACCAGTATGGACCAGTATGGACCAGTATGGACCAGTGCGGACCAGTACGGACCAGTATGGACAAGGGCAGACCAGAAGGGACCAGTACGGACCAGTATGGACCGGTACGGACCAGTACGGACCACTATGGACCAGTACGGACCAGTACGGACCAGTATGGACCAGTATGGACCAGTATTAACCAGTGCGGACCAGAACGGACCAGTATGGACCAGTATGGACCAGTATGGATCAGTAGGGACCAATACGGACCAGGACGGACCAATACGGACCAGGACGGACCAGTACGGACCAGTGCGGACCAGTGCGGACCAGAACGGACCAGTACGGACCAGGACGGACCACTATGGAACAGAACGTACCAGTATGGACCAGTGCGGAGCAGAACGGACCAGTATGGACCAGTATGGACCAGTACGGAACACGATGGAGCAGTACGGAACTGTACGGACCAGTACGGAACAGTATGGACCAGAACGGACCAGTACGGACCAGTATGGACCATTGCGGACCAGTATGGACCAGTGCGGACCAGTGCGGAACAGAACGGACAAGTACCGACTAGTACGGACCACTATGGAACAGAACGTACCAGTATGGACCAGTGCGGACCAGAACAGACCAGTATGGACCAGTATGGACCAGCACGGAACACGATGGACCAGTACGGACCAGAACGGACCAGTACGGACCAGTATGGACCAGTGCGGGCCACAACGGACCTGTATGGACCAGTACAGACCAGGACGGAGCAGTACGGACCAATATGGAACAGAACGTACCAGAACGGACCAGTATGGGCCAGTACGGACCAGTACGGACCATTAGGGACCAGTACGGACCACTATGGACCAGTACGGACCAGTACGGACCACTACGGACCAGTATGGACCAGAACGGACCAGTACGGACCAGTATGGACCAGTACCGACGAATGTGGACCAGTACGGACCAGTATGGACCAGTGCGGACCAGAACGCACCCGTATGGACCAGTATGGACCAGTAGGGACCAGTACGGACCAGTACGGACTAGTATGGACCAGTACGGACCAGAAAGGACCAGTACGGACCAGTGTGGACCAGTACGGACCAGTATGGACCAGTATGGACCAGTGCGGACTGGAACGGACCATTGTGGACCAGTACGGACCAGTATGGACCAGTACGGACCAGTATGGACCAGAGCGGACCAGTACAGACCAGTAGGGACAGTACGGACCGCTATGGACCCGTACGGACCAGAACGGACCAGTACGGGCCACTATGGACCAGTACGGAGCAGAACGGACCAGTACGGACCAGTACGGACTACTAGTGACCAGTATGGACCACTAGGGGGCAGTACGGAGCAGTATGGACCAGTATGGACCAGTGCGGACCAGTACGGACCAGTATGGACAAGGGCAGACCAGAACGGACCAGTACGGACCAGTATGGACCGGTATGGACCTGTACGGACCAGTACGGACCAGTATGGACCAGTACGGACCAGTATGGACCAGTGCGGACCAGAACGGACCAGTATGGACCAGTATGGACCAGTATGGATCAGTAGCGACCAGTACAGACCAGAACGGAGCAGTACGGAGCAGTATGGACCAGTATGGACCAGTACGGACCAGTATGGACCAGTATGGACCAGTACGGACCAGAACGGACCAATAAGGAACTCTACGGACCAGTACGGACCAGTACGGACCACTACAGAGCAGTATGGACCAGAACGGAACAGTACGGACCAGTATGGACCAGAGCGGACCAGAACGGACCAGTACGGACCAGTACGGACCAGTATGGACCAGTGCGGACCAGTACGGACCGGTATGGACCAGTATGGACCAGTAGGGACCAGTATGGACCAGTATGGACCAGTACGGACCAGAACGGACCAGAACAGACCAGTACGGACAAGAACGGACCACTACGGACCAGTATGGACCAGTGCGGACCAGAACAGACCAGTACGGACCAGAACGTACCAGTATGGACCAGTGCGGACCAGTATGGACCAGTGCGGACCAGTGCAAAACAGAACGGACCAGAACGGACCAGTACGGACCAGTACGGACTACTAGTGACCAGTATGGACCACTAGGGGGCAGTACGGAGCAGTATGGACCAGTATGGACCAGTGCGGACCAGTACGGACCAGTATGGACAAGGGCAGACCAGAACGGACCAGTACGGACCAGTATGGACCGGTATGGACCTGTACGGACCAGTACGGACCAGTATGGACCAGTACGGACCAGTATGGACCAGTGCGGACCAGAACGGACCAGTATGGACCAGTATGGACCAGTATGGATCAGTAGCGACCAGTACAGACCAGAACGGAGCAGTACGGACCAGTATGGACCAGTATGGACCAGTACGGACCAGTATGGACCAGTATGGACCAGTACGGACCAGAACGGACCAATAAGGAACTCTACGGACCAGTACGGACCAGTACGGACCACGACAGAGCAGTATGGACCAGAACGGAACAGTACGGACCAGTATGGACCAGAGCGGACCAGAACGGACCAGTACGGACCAGTACGGACCAGTATGGACCAGTGCGGACCAGTACGGACCGGTATGGACCAGTATGGACCAGTAGGGACCAGTATGGACCAGTATGGACCAGTACGGACCAGAACGGACCAGAACAGACCAGTACGGACAAGAACGGACCACTACGGACCAGTATGGACCAGTGCGGACCAGAACAGACCAGTACGGACCAGAACGTACCAGTATGGACCAGTGCGGACCAGTATGGACCAGTGCGGACCAGTGCAAAACAGAACGGACCAGAACGGACCAGTACGGACCAGTACAGAATACTAGGGACCAGTACGGACCACAAGGGGGCAGTACGGAGCACTATGGACCAGTACGGACCATTGAGGACCAGTATGGACCAGTATGGACCAGTGAGGACCAGTGCGGACCAGAACCGACCAGTACGGACTAGTACGGACCACTATGGAACAGGACGTACCAGAACGGACCAGTACAAAATGGTAGGGACCAGTACGGACCGGTAGGGACCAGTACGGACCATTATGGACCAGTACGGACCAGAACGGACCAGTACGGACCACTATGGACCAGTACGGACCAGAACGGACCGGTACGGACCACTATGAAACAGTATGGACCAGAACGGACAAGTATGGACCAGTACGGAACAGTATGGACCAGTAGGGACCAGTATGGACCAGTACGGACCACTATGGACCAGTACGGAACAGTATGGACCAGTATGGGCCAGTATGGACCAGTACGGAACAGTATGGACCAATGTGGAACAGAACGGACCAGTGCGGACCAGAACAGACAAGCACGGACCAGTACGGACCATTGCGGACCAAAACAGACCAGTACAGAACAGTACGGACCAGTATGGACCAGTGCGGACCAGAACAGACGAGTACGGACCAGTATGGACCAGTATGGACCAATATGGACCAGTACGGAACATTATGGACCAGTATGGACCAGTACGGACCAGTACGGACCAGTATGGACCAGTATGGACCAGAACAGACCAGTACGGACCAATACGGACCAGTATGGACCAGTGCGGACCAGTATGGACCAGTGCAGACCAGTGTGGAACAGAACAGACCAGTACGGACTAGTACGGACCACTATGGAACAGAACGTACCAGTATGGACCAGTGCGGACCAGAATGGACCAGTATGGACCAGTATGGACCAGCACGGAACACGATGGACCAGTACGGACCAGAACGGACCAGTACGGAACTGTATGGACCAGTGCGGGCCAGAACGGACCTGTATGGACCAGTACAGACCAGGACGGACCAGTACGGACCAATATGGAACAGAACGTACCTTAACGGACCAGTACGGGCCAGTACGGACCAGTACGGACTATTAGGGACCAGTACGGACCACTATGGACCAGTACGGACCAGTACGGACCACTACGGACCAGTATGGACGAGTGCGGACCAGAACAGACCAGTATGGACCAGTGCGGACCAGTACGGACCAGAACGGACCAGTACGGACTAGTATGGACCAGCACAGACCAGAACGGACCAGTATGGGCCAGTATGGACCAGTACGGAACAGTATGGACCAGTACGGACCAGTACGGACCAGTACGGACCAGTACGGGCCACTATGGACCAGTACGGAGCAGAACGGACCAGTACGGACCAGTACGGACTACTAGTGACCAGTATGGACCACTAGGGGGCAGTACGGAGCAGTATGGACCAGTATGGACCAGTGCGGACCAGTACGGACCAGTATGGACAAGGGCAGACCAGAACGGACCAGTACGGACCAGTATGGACCGGTATGGACCTGTACGGACCAGTACGGACCAGTATGGACCAGTACGGACCAGTATGGACCAGTGCGGACCAGAACGGACCAGTATGGACCAGTATGGACCAGTATGGATCAGTAGCGACCAGTACAGACCAGAACGGAGCAGTACGGAGCAGTATGGACCAGTATGGACCAGTACGGACCAGTATGGACCAGTATGGACCAGTACGGACCAGAACGGACCAATAAGGAACTCTACGGACCAGTACGGACCAGTACGGACCACTACAGAGCAGTATGGACCAGAACGGAACAGTACGGACCAGTATGGACCAGAGCGGACCAGAACGGACCAGTACGGACCAGTACGGACCAGTATGGACCAGTGCGGACCAGTACGGACCGGTATGGACCAGTATGGACCAGTAGGGACCAGTATGGACCAGTATGGACCAGTACGGACCAGAACGGACCAGAACAGACCAGTACGGACAAGAACGGACCACTACGGACCAGTATGGACCAGTGCGGACCAGAACAGACCAGTACGGACCAGAACGTACCAGTATGGACCAGTGCGGACCAGTATGGACCAGTGCGGACCAGTGCAAAACAGAACGGACCAGAACGGACCAGTACGGACCAGTACGGACTACTAGTGACCAGTATGGACCACTAGGGGGCAGTACGGAGCAGTATGGACCAGTATGGACCAGTGCGGACCAGTACGGACCAGTATGGACAAGGGCAGACCAGAACGGACCAGTACGGACCAGTATGGACCGGTATGGACCTGTACGGACCAGTACGGACCAGTATGGACCAGTACGGACCAGTATGGACCAGTGCGGACCAGAACGGACCAGTATGGACCAGTATGGACCAGTATGGATCAGTAGCGACCAGTACAGACCAGAACGGAGCAGTACGGACCAGTATGGACCAGTATGGACCAGTACGGACCAGTATGGACCAGTATGGACCAGTACGGACCAGAACGGACCAATAAGGAACTCTACGGACCAGTACGGACCAGTACGGACCACTACAGAGCAGTATGGACCAGAACGGAACAGTACGGACCAGTATGGACCAGAGCGGACCAGAACGGACCAGTACGGACCAGTACGGACCAGTATGGACCAGTGCGGACCAGTACGGACCGGTATGGACCAGTATGGACCAGTAGGGACCAGTATGGACCAGTATGGACCAGTACGGACCAGAACGGACCAGAACAGACCAGTACGGACAAGAACGGACCACTACGGACCAGTATGGACCAGTGCGGACCAGAACAGACCAGTACGGACCAGAACGTACCAGTATGGACCAGTGCGGACCAGTATGGACCAGTGCGGACCAGTGCAAAACAGAACGGACCAGAACGGACCAGTACGGACCAGTACAGAATACTAGGGACCAGTACGGACCACAAGGGGGCAGTACGGAGCACTATGGACCAGTACGGACCATTGAGGACCAGTATGGACCAGTATGGACCAGTGAGGACCAGTGCGGACCAGAACCGACCAGTACGGACTAGTACGGACCACTATGGAACAGGACGTACCAGAACGGACCAGTACAAAATGGTAGGGACCAGTACGGACCGGTAGGGACCAGTACGGACCATTATGGACCAGTACGGACCAGAACGGACCAGTACGGACCACTATGGACCAGTACGGACCAGAACGGACCGGTACGGACCACTATGAAACAGTATGGACCAGAACGGACAAGTATGGACCAGTACGGAACAGTATGGACCAGTAGGGACCAGTATGGACCAGTACGGACCACTATGGACCAGTACGGAACAGTATGGACCAGTATGGGCCAGTATGGACCAGTACGGAACAGTATGGACCAATGTGGAACAGAACGGACCAGTGCGGACCAGAACAGACAAGCACGGACCAGTACGGACCATTGCGGACCAAAACAGACCAGTACAGAACAGTACGGACCAGTATGGACCAGTGCGGACCAGAACAGACGAGTACGGACCAGTATGGACCAGTATGGACCAATATGGACCAGTACGGAACATTATGGACCAGTATGGACCAGTACGGACCAGTACGGACCAGTATGGACCAGTATGGACCAGAACAGACCAGTACGGACCAATACGGACCAGTATGGACCAGTGCGGACCAGTATGGACCAGTGCAGACCAGTGTGGAACAGAACAGACCAGTACGGACTAGTACGGACCACTATGGAACAGAACGTACCAGTATGGACCAGTGCGGACCAGAATGGACCAGTATGGACCAGTATGGACCAGCACGGAACACGATGGACCAGTACGGACCAGAACGGACCAGTACGGAACTGTATGGACCAGTGCGGGCCAGAACGGACCTGTATGGACCAGTACAGACCAGGACGGACCAGTACGGACCAATATGGAACAGAACGTACCTTAACGGACCAGTACGGGCCAGTACGGACCAGTACGGACTATTAGGGACCAGTACGGACCACTATGGACCAGTACGGACCAGTACGGACCACTACGGACCAGTATGGACGAGTGCGGACCAGAACAGACCAGTATGGACCAGTGCGGACCAGTACGGACCAGAACGGACCAGTACGGACTAGTATGGACCAGCACAGACCAGAACGGACCAGTATGGGCCAGTATGGACCAGTACGGAACAGTATGGACCAGTACGGACCAGTACGGACCAGTACGGACCAGTACAGACCAGTATGGACCAGTGCGGACCAGTACGGACCAGTATGGACCAGTGCGGACTGGAACGGACCATTGTGGACCAGTACGGACCAGTATGGACCAGTACGGACCAGTGCGGGCCAGAACGGACTAGTACGGACCAGTAGGGACAGTACGGACCGCTATGGACCAGAGCGGACCAGAACGGGACAGTACGGACCGCTATGGACCCGTACAGACCAGAACGGACCAGTACGGACCACTATGGACCAGTACGGAGCAGAACGGACCAGTACGGACCAGTACGGACTACTAGTGACCAGTATGGACCACTAGGGGGCAGTACGGAGCAGTATGGACCAGTATGGACCAGTGCGGACCAGTACGGACCAGTATGGACAAGGGCAGACCAGAACCGACCAGTAAGGACCAGTATGGACCGGTATGGACCTGTACGGACCAGTACGGACCAGTATGGACCAGTATGGACCAGTGCGGACCAGTACGGACCAGTATGGACAAGGGCTGACCAGAACGGACCAGTACGGACCAGTATGGACCGGTATGGACCAGTACGGACCAGTACGGACCAGTATGGACCAGTATGGACCAGTGCGGACCAGTACGGACCAGTATGGACAAGGGCAGACCAGAACGGACAAGTACGGACCAGTATGGACCAGCACGGAACACTATGGACCAGTACGGACCAGAATAGACCAGTACGGACCACTATGGACCAGTGCGGACCAGTATGGACCAGTGCGGACCAGTGCGGAACAGAACGAACCAGTACGGATTAGTACGGACCAGTATGGACCAGTACGGACCAGTATGGACCAGTGCGGACCAGAACGGACCAGTATGGACCAGTATGGAACAGCACGGAACACTATGGACCAGTACGGACCAGAATGGACCAGTACGGACCACTATGGACCAGTACAGAGCAGTACGGACCACTATGGACCAGTACGGACCACTAGGGGGCAGTACGGAGCACTATGGACCAGTATGGACCAGTGCGGACCAGAACGGACCAGCATGGACCAGTACGGACCAGTACGGACCAGGACGGACCAGTATGGACTGGTATGGACCAGTACGGACCAGTACGGACCAGGATGGACCAGTATGGACCAATATGGACCAGTACGGACCAGTACGGACCAGTACGGACCAGTATGGACCAGTATGGACCAATGCGGACCAGTACGGAAAATATGGACAAGGGCTGACCAGAACGGACCAGTACGGACCAGTATGGACCGGTATGGACCAGTACGGACCAGTACGGACCAGAACAGACCAGTATGGACCAGTGCGGACCAGTACGGACCAGAACGGACCAGTACGGACTAGTATGGACCAGCACAGACCAGAACGGACCAGTATGGGCCAGTATGGACCAGTACGGAACAGTATGGACCAGTACGGACCAGTACGGACCAGTACGGACCAGTATGGACCAGTGCGGACCAGTACGGACCAGTATGGACCAGTGCGGACTGGAACGGACCATTGTGGACCAGTACGGACCAGTATGGACCAGTACGGACCAGTGCGGGCCAGAACGGACTAGTACGGACCAGTAGGGACAGTACGGACCGCTATGGACCAGAGCGGACCAGAACGGGACAGTACGGACCGCTATGGACCCGTACAGACCAGAACGGACCAGTACGGACCACTATGGACCAGTACGGAGCAGAACGGACCAGTACGGACCAGTACGGACTACTAGTGACCAGTATGGACCACTAGGGGGCAGTACGGAGCAGTATGGACCAGTATGGACCAGTGCGGACCAGTACGGACCAGTATGGACAAGGGCAGACCAGAACCGACCAGTAAGGACCAGTATGGACCGGTATGGACCTGTACGGACCAGTACGGACCAGTATGGACCAGTATGGACCAGAACGGACCAGTACGGACCACTATGGACCAGTACGGAGCAGAACGGACCAGTACGGACCAGTACGGACTACTAGTGACCAGTATGGACCACTAGGGGGCAGTACGGAGCAGTATGGACCAGTATGGACCAGTGCGGACCAGTACGGACCAGTATGGACAAGGGCAGACCAGAACCGACCAGTAAGGACCAGTATGGACCGGTATGGACCTGTACGGACCAGTACGGACCAGTATGGACCAGTATGGACCAGTGCGGACCAGTACGGACCAGTATGGAAAAGGGCAGACCAGAACGGAGCAGTACGGACCAGTATGGACCGGTATGGACCAGTACGGACCAGAACGGACCAGTATGGACAAGTATGGACCAGTGCGGACTAGTACGGACCAGTATGGACAAGGGCAGACCAGAACGGACAAGTACGGACCAGTATGGACCAGCACGGAACACTATGGACCAGTACGGACCAGAATAGACCAGTACGGACCACTATGGACCTGTGCGGACCAGTATGGACCAGTGCGGACCAGTGCGGAACAGAACGAACCAGTACGGATTAGTACGGACCAGTATGGACCAGTACGGACCAGTATGGACCAGTGCGGACCAGAACGGACCAGTATGGACCAGTATGGAACAGCACGGAACACTATGGACCAGTACGGACCAGAATGGACCAGTACGGACCACTATGGACCAGTACAGAGCAGTACGGACCACTATGGACCAGTACGGACCACTAGGGGGCAGTACGGAGCACTATGGACCAGTATGGACCAGTGCGGACCAGAACGGACCAGTATGGACCTGTACGGACCAGTACGGACCAGGACGGACCAGTATGGACTGGTATGGACCAGTACGGACCAGTACGGAGCAGGATGGACCAGTATGGACTGGTATGGACCAGTACGGACCGGTACGGACCAGTACGGACCAGTATGGACCAGTATGGACCAATGCGGACCAGTACGGGAAAGTATGGACAAGGGCTGACCAGAACGGACCAGTACGGACCAGTATGGACCGGTATGGACCAGTACGGACCAGTACGGACCAGTATGGACAAGGGCTGACCAGAACGGACCAGTACGGACCAGTATGGACCGGTATGGACCAGTATGGACCAGTATGGACCAGTGCGAACCAGTATGGACCAGTATGGACAAGGGCAGACCAGAACGGACCAGTACGGACCAGCACGGAACACTATGGACCAGTACGGACCAGAATAGACCAGTACGGACCACTATGGACCAGTACGGACCAGAACGGACGAGTACGGACCAGTACGGAATACTAGGGAACAGTACGGACCACAAGGGGCAGTACGGAGCAGTATGGACCAGTACGGACCAGGACGGACCAATATGGACCAGTGAGGACCAGTGCGGACCAGAACCGACCAGTACGGACTAGTACGGACCACTATGGAACAGAACGTACCAGAACGGACCAGTACAAAATGGTAGGGACCAGTACGGACCGGTAGGGACCAGTACGGACCATTATGGACCAGTACGGACCAGAACGGACCAGTACGGACAACTATGGACCAGTACGGACCAGAACGGACCGGTACGGACCACTATGAAACAGTACGGACCAGAACGGACAAGTATGGACCAGTACGGAACAGTATGGACCAGTAGGGACCAGTATGGACCAGTACGGACCAGTATGGACCAGTACGGGACAGTATGGACTAGTATGGGCCAGTATGGACCAGTACGGAACAGTATGGACCAGTGTGGAACAGAACGGACCAGTGCGGACCAGAACAGACAAGCACGGACCAGTACGGACCAGTGCGGACCAAAACAGACCAGTACAGAACAGTACGGACCAGTATGGACCAGTGCGGACCAGAACAGACGAGTACGGACCAGTACGGACCAGTATGGACCAGTATGGACCAGAACAGACCAGTACGGACCAATACGGACCAGTATGGACCAGTGCGGACCAGTATGGACCAGTGCAGACCAGTGTGGAACAGAACAGACCAGTACGGACTAGTACGGACCACTATGGAACAGAACGTACCAGTATGGACCAGTGCGGACCAGAATGGACCAGTATGGACCAGTATGGACCAGCACGGAACACGATGGACCAGTACGGACCAGAACGGACCAGTACGGAACTGTATGGACCAGTGCGGGCCAGAACGGACCTGTATGGACCAGTACAGACCAGGACGGACCAGTACGGACCAATATGGAACAGAACGTACCTGAACGGACCAGTACGGGCCAGTACGGACCAGTACAGACTATTAGGGACCAGTACGGACCACTATGGACCAGTACGGACCAGTACGGACCACTACGGACCAGTATGGACGAGTGCGGACCAGAACAGACCAGTATGGACCAGTGCGGACCAGTACGGACCAGAACGGACAGTACGGACTAGTATGGACCAGCACAGACCAGAACGGACCAGTATGGCCAGTATGGACCAGTACGGAACAGTATGGACCAGTACGGACCAGTACGGACCAGTACGGACCAGTACGGACCAGTACGGACCAGTATGGACCAGTGCGGACCAGTACGGACCAGTATGGACCAGTGCGGACTGGAACGGACCATTGTGGACCAGTACGGACCAGTATGGCCCAGTACGGACCAGTGCGGGCCAGAACGGACTAGTACGGACCAGTAGGGACAGTACGGACCGCTATGGACCAGAGCGGACCAGAACGGGACAGTACGGACCGCTATGGACCCGTACAGACCAGAACGGACCAGTACGGACCACTATGGACCAGTACGGAGCAGAACGGACCAGTACGGACCAGTACGGACTACTAGTGACCAGTATGGACCACTAGGGGGCAGTACGGAGCAGTATGGACCAGTATGGACCAGTGCGGACCAGTACGGACCAGTATGGACAAGGGCAGACCAGAACCGACCAGTAAGGACCAGTATGGACCGGTATGGACCTGTACGGACCAGTACGGACCAGTATGGACCAGTATGGACCAGTGCGGACCAGTACGGACCAGTATGGACAAGGGCTGACCAGAACGGACCAGTACGGACCAGTATGGACCGGTATGGACCAGTACGGACCAGTACGGACCAGTATGGACCAGTATGGACCAGTGCGGACCAGTACGGACCAGTATGGACAAGGGCAGACCAGAACGGACAAGTACGGACCGGTATGGACCAGCACGGAACACTATGGACCAGTACGGACCAGAATAGACCAGTACGGACCACTATGGACCAGTGCGGACCAGTATGGACCAGTGCGGACCAGTGCGGAACAGAACGAACCAGTACGGATTAGTACGGACCAGTATGGACCAGTACGGACCAGTATGGACCAGTGCGGACCAGAACGGACCAGTATGGACCAGTATGGAACAGCACGGAACACTATGGACCAGTACGGACCAGAATGGACCAGTACGGACACTATGGACCAGTACAGAGCAGTACGGACCACTATGGACCAGTACGGACCACTAGGGGGCAGTACGGAGCACTATGGACCAGTATGGACCAGTGCGGACCAGAACGGACCAGCATGGACCAGTACGGACCAGTACGGACCAGGACGGACCAGTATGGACTGGTATGGACAGTACGGACCAGTACGGACCAGGATGGACCAGTATGGACCAATATGGACCAGTACGGAGCAGTACGGACCAGTACGGACCAGTATGGACCAGTATGGGCCAGTACGGACCAGTACGGAAAAGTATGGACAAGGGCTGACCAGAACGGACCAGTACGGACCAGTATGGACCGGTATGGACCAGTACGGACCAGTACGGACCAGTATGGGCCAGTACGGACCAGTACGGACCATTGCGAACCAGTATGGACCAGTGCGGACCAGAACGGACCTGTATGGACCAGAACAGACCAGGACGGACCAGTACGGACCAGTACGGACCAGAACGGACCAATAGGGACCACTACGGACCAGTACGGACCAGTACGGACCAGTATGGACCAGTATGGACCAGTACGGACCAGTACGGACCAGTACGGACCAGTATGGACCAGTGCGGACCAGTACGGACCAGTATGGACCAGTGCGGACTGGAACGGACCATTGTGGACCAGTACGGACCGGTATGGACCAGTACGGACCAGTATGGACCAGAACGGACTAGTACGGACCAGTAGGGACAGTACGGACCGCTATGGACCAGAGCGGACCAGAACGGGACAGTACGGACCGCTATGGACCCGTACAGACCAGAACGGACCAGTACGGACCACTATGGACCAGTACGGAGCAGAACGGACCAGTACGGACCAGTACGGACTACTAGTGACCAGTATGGACCACTAGGGGGCAGTACGGAGCAGTATGGACCAGTATGGACCAGTGCGGACCAGTACGGACCAGTATGGACAAGGGCAGACCAGAACCGACCAGTAAGGACCAGTATGGACCGGTATGGACCTGTACGGACCAGTACGGACCAGTATGGACCAGTATGGACCAGAACGGACCAGTACGGACCACTATGGACCAGTACGGAGCAGAACGGACCAGTACGGACCAGTACGGACTACTAGTGACCAGTATGGACCACTAGGGGGCAGTACGGAGCAGTATGGACCAGTATGGACCAGTGCGGACCAGTACGGACCAGTATGGACAAGGGCAGACCAGAACCGACCAGTAAGGACCAGTATGGACCGGTATGGACCTGTACGGACCAGTAC
>NW_027100270.1:0-61575 GCF_031753505.1 Anomalospiza imberbis
ACCCAAGGCTGGTTTGGGGTACCTGCTGGTGACAGAGATGGGGAACCCCTGCCAGGACCGAACCTTCTCAGGGGGGGTCTGGGGCGTGCTGGGAGGTCTTGTGGGAATTTTGATGTCCTGGGAGGGTTTGGGGGGTGTCTGTGTGGGGTTTTTGCGGTCTTGGGGGAGTTTTTGGACGGCCCAGGGATGGTTTTGGGGTCCCGGGGAGGTCGAGGTGTCCTGGGGGTTTGGGGTTCCTGGCGATGCCGGTGACTGAGCTGGGACCCCCGTGCCGGGTATGAACCTTCTCACTGCGCACGGGCGCAGTGTCAGCGTGTCCAGGGAGATCCTGGGGGGCCCGGGGGTCACCCCAAAACCCAGGGGACCCCAAATGCTCAGGGACCCCACCCAAACTCCCCTCACCGTTGGATCTGCTGCAGGCAGGGGGGCACCAGCACTCGGCCCCCACCCCCACCATCACAGGGGGCTGTGGAAGAAATCTGGGGGGTGCACGGACAGGTCGGGGGAACCCCCAAAGTCCTGGGAAAGGGGGAACACAGGGGAACTCCCAGGAATCCCCACTGGGGGCTTAGGGGAGATCCAGGAGGAGTTTGGGCGAGCTTAAATTGTGTCACTATCGTCAGCAAAGAGGACTGCAAGGGTCCCCGGTGTCCCCATTCCCAGCAAAAGGTGGGAAAACCCAGGCTGGCTGGGAATAGGGGTCTCGGATGTCCTCGTGTTGAGGAAAGGAGGGGCTGGGCGCTAGGAAAGGCAGGAATAGGGGTCCAGGGGGTCTCTGGGTGAAGGAAAAGGGGGCTCTGGGGGCTGGAGGGCCGGCATGGCCAGGAAAGGGGTGCGGGGCTCCGGGGCCGCCAGGGGCTCGCTCCCAGCAGGAGCCCAGTTGCTGCCAGTCACTCCCCATTATGATACAATTTGCCCCCAGCGCTGTCCCCGTTGTTCCCAGTGCCATCCAGTGTTTTCCCAGTTCTCCCACTTGCCCCTAAATTAGTCCCAGTCACTCCCAGTACGATCCCTGTATGAGTCCTGTATGATCCCCAGTCTCTCCCAGCAGGGCCCCCAGTCACTCACCCTTGTCCCCAGTTGCCCCCAGCGTGGTCCCAGTTACCCCCAGCACATTTCCAGTGGCTCCCAGTGTGTCCCAGTCCTAGTGCTTGTTCTGGTGCTTTCCATGAACTGACTGAACTCTTGATTTATGAACCAATGCACTAGATGTGGAATCCTCTACACTGAACTCAGAAACAAATGCCCTCTGTCAGAGCATTTTCATCTTCTAGATCACTTTCAAGATGCCCATGGGGATGTTGCAATGATTATCACACAGCTCTCCATTTCTGGCTGCAGGCTCTGCAGATTCTTTCTCTGCATTCAGTCTGGCTTGCATTCCCTGACAATTCCTGGTAGCCCCTCATGGTTTCTTAGGGTAAAACAGTAACAATGAAAACCTTACCAATGGCACAACTGCCCCAGCCCACAAGGAAAAGAAAGAACAAGCTGTCAAATCCTTCAAACATTTGCCCTGCTATGCTGCAAGAGTTGAGCTGCACACACGTTGTGGAAAGCCAAGGGAAACTGCAGCTGGTGGCACATCTTGTGACAGAAGCTGCACCTTGTTCTCCAGGAAAGGTTCTTGGAAAGAGCAAACAGGAGTGTGGAGAAGATTCTGGGAAAACTGAAACAGCTTTTAGGAAATGAAATGAAAATGGAAAGAAACAACTGAAGATGTTTTTCTCTGGTTTTTTTTATGCTCCTCTTTTCCATCTTGAACTACTGCTCCATCCCCTTAATCCAGATAGATCTCATCTCTAAGATTCATTACTTGGCGAATTTTAGACCCTGTAAAATACCATGAGCTACACACAGTTTCACAGTTTGCCTTCCCCATTTTCGTTTTGTTTTTTTGGGTTTTTTTTGGGTTTTTTTTTTTTTGTTTTTTTGGTTGTTTTTTTTTTTGTTTGTTTTCTTTTGGGGTTTTTTGGGGTTTTTTTGTTTTTTTAATCATTGCTGGAGAGGTAAGTGCAGTGCCTGGGGTAAGGTACAAATTCTGCATTCAGGGAATGTGCTCCGATAGGGTTTGATCCTCAGCGGGGACAAGGCACAGCAGCGCTCAAGGGGATTCCTGTTCCCCTGTGTAGGAGTCCAGACTCTGGGTCTGGGCTGAACAGGGCAAAGTTCCCGTGTTTGGACAGGCTCAGGGGCTGCCCCTGGGGAGCGGGGGGCTGGGCGCGGGGGCGAGCGGGCAACGGAAAAACGGACACGGGGACAAACGGCCCCGGAGCTTCAGTTGCAGCAGCAGCAGCAGCAGCAGCAGCAGCGGCAGCAGCAGCAGCAGCGAAAGCAGATAGTCTATCGACCCCCTCGCACTCCTCTCCCTCTCCCGCTGTCCCGCACCCTCTCCTGCTCTCCCTTTCACGGTGTCCCCTCCTCTCCCAGTCTCCCTCTCCCCTGCTGGCCTGGGCCATGTCCCCAGCCCGTCACCGGCCCCCGTCCCCGCCCCCGGTTCCCGTCCCCGTCTCCCGGCCGTCCCGCCGGGGTCTCGCCTCCGCCCGGCTCTGGTCGTGCTGGCGGTGGCGCTGCTGGGCGGGCATCAGTGCCTGGAGCTCGGGCGGCACCGCCGCCCTCTGGCTCCGCCTGGCCCGAGCCCGGCCCCGGCCCCGACGTGGGCTCCAGTCCCGCCCCCGGCCCCGGCTCCTCCCGGGCCCCGCGGAGGACACACGCGGCGCGGCCGCTCCCGCCGCCCCCCGCTGCGGCTTCCCCGGCCCGAGCTCCGCCGCTCGGCAGCGCGGCCGTCGGCCCCGAGCCGCCGCTGTCCCGTTTCCAGGGACAGAACGCCTGGGGAGGGCCGGCCCGGGGCGCTCGGGGAGCGCTCGGGGGCCGCTCCTGGCCCCGGGCCGAGCGCTGACAGCCGCGTCCCGCCCGCAGGGAAGTCGCAGCAGGGCCTGAAGGAGCGGTACCCGGCTGGGTTCGCTGCTGGGCAGAGGCGGCTTCGGCAGCGTCTTCGCAGCCACGCGGCTCTCGGACGGCGCCCCGGTGAGCGGCGGGGCCGGCGGCAGGCACAGGAGGAGGGGCGGAGGAGGAGGAGGAGGAGGAGGTGGAGGAGGAAGGGAAGGAGGGGGAGGAGGAGGAGAAGGAGGAAGGAAAGGAGGAGGAGAAGGAGGGGTAGGAGGGGAAGAAGGAGGAGGAGGAGGTGGAGGGGAAGGAGGGTGAGGATGGGGCTGGGCAGGGCAGGTGGCGAGCTCAGCCCGCTGCTGCTCTTGGCTTGCAGGTGGCCATCAAAAGGGTGCCAAGGAACCGCGTCCGGCACTGGGGGCGAGCTGGTGAGTGAGCGGGGCCAGCGGCAGAAGCTGGGCGGGGATGAGCCGAGGCCCGGCAGGCTGGAAGCCACCAGGACACCTCGAGGGAGAGCAGGCGTGGGGCCAGCGCAAGGCGCAGAGCATCCCGGGCCGGGTGAGGGGTTCCCGACCCCTGGCACGGCATCAGCCCCACTGACGGCATCGCGCTCCTCCTGCAGCCCGACGGCACCCAGCGCACCCCCTGGAGGTCGTGCTGCTGGCCAAGGTGTCCACTGGCTTCCCCGGTGTCGTCCAGCTGCTGGAGTGGAAGGAGCTCCCCAGTGACGTCTTGATGGTGCTGGAACGCCCGGAGAGGTGCCAGGACCTGCAACCATTTTCATTCAGGAACGGGGGTTCCTGTCTGAGGAGTTGGCGCGGGAGCTGTTCCGCCAGGTGCTGGAGGCCGTGCGGCACTGCACCAGCTGCGGGGTCCTGCACAGAGACATCAAACCAGAGAACATCCTGGTTGACCTGGCCACCGGGCAGGCCAAACTGATTGACTTTGGCTGCGGCACCTACCTGCAAGACACAGCCTACACTCGTTTTGCAGGTGAGCCCACGCAGGGGTGTGCTCTCAGTCCCGTCATCTCAGGGCCCAACACCTCACAGCCCAAGCTGGGTGTGGCAGCGGGGATTCTCCCTTTTGCTGCCCTTCATGGCACTGAGATTTCAGCTGAGTTGCTTTTGAGCAGGGCTGGGTGGGGGAGACAGCTTCCAGCCCTGCTGGCAGCCTTTGCCCACCCACTCTGGGCAGGACTGGGGCTGGGGCTGGGGGCAGCCAGCCTGACAAAACACCCGTGGGTGGGGGTAGCAGAGAGGGGGGCCGGAACCTGTGTCCCAGCCGGTTTGGTGTGCAGGTGACAAAGGGCTTGGACTGCTCCACTCACCTGGTTTGGTTTGGATTCATAATGTTTTTGGGGCAGTGCAGGCAGGGAGGATGAGGGCATGGTTTTCCCAACGCAATGAGTGGGTTTTTTCCCGTCATGGTCGGGCCTTGACAGGACTTCTGCTGCCCTCTTCCAGCACCAGTGGCTTCTTTTCCATCCCCGAATCTGTACACAAGTCCCAGGTGCTGGTGAGAGGGCAGCGGTCACCCCCGTGTGCCACTGGGGGCACGCCCCACACACCCAGGATGCTGGGGCCAGGCTCAGGGAGCAGCAGCGTCCCCCCTGATGAACCCCCATCTGTATTCCATAGGAACACGGTCATACAGCCCACCAGAATGGACCCCAATTTGGCTGGTACTACGGCAAGCCAGCTACCATCTGGTCCCTGGGCATCCTGCTGCACCAGATGGTCTGCGGGGAGCACCCTTTCAGGAGGAGCCAGAACATCAGCTGGGACCATCAACTCTCGCTGCCACAACGGCTCTCTCAAGGTGGATCCTCATCTCTGGCCACGGGGGCAATACCAGTGCTGGGAGACAGCAGCAGCTCGTGAGCATCCCGCTCTGGCAGCTGCTGAGGAGGTGGCACATGTCCTGCTCTCCTGCTCTGCCTCCAAAACAGGGAATTGATGGGGACGTTTAGGCCCAGCTCTGAGCACATCCAGCATGGCCTGGGCACGGGAATAGTGGGGCAAAGCCAACAGGAGCCTTCTCCAACTGACCGGCGGTTTCTGGTTTCTCTGCCCAGAGTGCCAAGATCTGATCAGGCGGTGTTTATCCATGCTGGACTGGGACAGGCCCTCTTTAGAAGAGCTGTTCTGTGATCCCTGGCTGCAGGATATTGATCTGCCCTAGAAGAAGGAGAGAGCCACAGGCACGCTTTGATGCAAGGCCCTGGTAAGTTACAGCTCCACACATGCCTTGGCAATGAGAAGCCAAAGGAACCCAGACATTTTGTCCTGCCTGTGTCACTGCCCAGGGGTCATCAGATGGGAACACGCAGCCCTTGTGCTGGAGCTCAGCTGCTCTGCCTAGCACTGGTGGCCACCATCCGAGCTGGTTTTGCTTGTCCTGGTTCCCTGACAGCTGGGGCCCTGGGCAGAACCTGACAGCCTGGGCTCACCCCAGGGAAGGAGAAGGAGCCCCTGGAGAAGCTGTACCAGGTGGGGCTGCTGCTGCTGGGGACACGGAGGATGACATCAAGGATGACAACCTCTTCCTCCACCTGGTCACACCGGCAGCTGAGGATGATGGACTTTGATTCTGGCACCTTCTCCAAAGCCAGGCTGCACAGGGAATGTGCAGATGAGTCCACACGCAGGGGGATGCTCCCAGATTTGGGCATTGCACAGCCTGGCCAGGAACCAAAGGTTCCCCCCTTTGCTGGGGCGGATGCAGCTGATCCTTCAGTCCGCTGCCAGGCTGCTTTTGGCAGGGCTAGGGGGATGGGCTGGGGTGCTGATGAAATGGGAGTGGGCTCCTGGCCCCTGCCAACAGCCCCAGCACCCCACCGTGCCCCGGGCTGGGGCTGGGGCAGCCAGCCCGACACAAACAAAACCCCCATGGTGGGAGCAGAGGTGGGACTCCAGAACCTGTGCAGGGGCTGCTTTGCTTTGCAGGCAAGGAAGGGCTTGGGCTGCTCCACTGCCCCTGTTTGCTTTGGGATCACCGTTATTTTGGGGGGCAGTGCAGGGGGGAAGGGAGAAAAGCCTGGCTTCCTCACCTGTGGGTGGGTTTTTCCCTGGCATGCAGGGGTTGGGCCTTCCTCAAGCCTCTGACAGAGATAAGATTTTGGACCTTTTTTCTTGTGTCCCCTTTTTGTCTGTAATCTATTTTCAATCATTTTGTTGTGTGTTTTTCTAGAGGAAGCTTTCCAGGTGGGGTCCAGTTTGGATGGGGAAGTGCTTGGGAGCAGCTGTGGCGTGGATGGGCCGTGCCCTTGGAGAAGGCTGAGGACATCGTTTGGGACCAGCTTTTCTTCCAGCGTGATGTGGGTCTTGTCTGCTTGGCATGGTGGGATCAGAGCTTTGGGGAGATGGCAGCGAGCACAGGAGCATCCTGCTCTGGGCAGCTGCTGAGGGCTGGATGTGCCATGGCTGGCTGCAGGCTGGGCACATGTCCTGCCCTCCTGCTCTGCTCCCAAAGGCAGCAGGGATGGGCAGCTCTGGGCACAGCTCTGGGCACGGCCAGCATGGCCTGGGCACCGCGGGGCGGCTGGGACAAGGGGACAGGAGCCTTCAGCTGACGGGCGCTTTCTGGTTTCTCTCCTTGCAGCTGGGCTCTGCGGGTGCTGAGGCTGCTCTGGGCTCTGCCAGGGCTCTGCTGGAGCTCAGCAGCCCGGGCCGCAATCAGCCAAAGAAGAAATGGGGTGACCTGCAGCACAGACCTGCTTGAGCATTTCAGCATCACAGCTCAAGTTTGCAGAGTGTACACCTCCAAGGGCAAACATGACACCACCCAAAAAATTAAACTTGTTCAATAGCTTCTGAAATGAAATCAATCTGGGATGACCCCAAATGACATTTTGCAGCTTGCTCAAGCTGTAGCTCAGCCCTTCTCTGAACTGTTCTCTCCCCCACCTGCCTTTTACTTCCCAGCTGCTCCCTCTTGTCCCCCAGGGAGTTCCCAGCCCATGGCAGTCTCCATCACACTGTCGCCTTCCTGGTGCCCCTCACCATGAGGAAGGCCGAGCCCCAGGCTTAGGGACTCATCCTGTCACTGGCTGAGGAGCAGCAATGTCTCAGAGCTCCAGTGGGATTTTAGTGTCATTCAGAGCTGCTCTCCAGCCCTCAGCTCTCCTCACTGCTGAGTTCCCACTCCCTTTTCCTCATCCTTGCAGGAGAATGAGCTCAGTGAATCCCCTTGAGCCTCCCCACTCTTCCCAGCCCACGCACCCACCTCAGTTAGGCTGAAGCTGCAGCTTCTCTGTCTCCTGTGGCACACCAGTCCAGTCCCCTGTGCGGGGAGCCCCAGCCCCAGAGCACAGCACTCAGCTGTGCACTCCGGGCTGGAGCAGCTCCCTCCCAGCCCCAGCCCAGGGACCCCTCCAGCCCCGGGGCTTGGGGCACCCGTCAGCACCCCGCTGCTCCAGCCACCGCTTCTGCTGGCCCTGACAGCAACACCCAAAGTGGGGGCTGATCCCGAGAGAGCAGCAGCAGGGCCTGGATCTGATCCCCTGGATCTTCGGCTCGGCTTTGGAGCCCTGCCAGCTCCAAACATCCCCCCAAAAAAATCCCAAACTCAGGCACCCCCCAGGATATTTCGGCCGAGCTCCCCCTCCCCGGGCACCTGCGGGATGGGGGCGATGCTCCCGGGGTGCTGCGAGCTCAGGCAGCGCCAGGGCCACGCGATTCCTTCTCTCCTCTCCTCCGGCTGCTCCCTGCTGCCGCTGCGCTTCTTCCTCCCGCCCTCCTCCACCTCCCCCGCTCCCAGATCCTGAACCGTGAGGGGAAAGGAGCGAGGAAAGGGCAGAACCGTGAGGGGAAAGGAGCGAGGAAAGGGCGGAATCGTGAAGGGAAAGGGCGCGGGCCAAGGGGACGCACTGTCCTAAAAAAGCCCGGTTTGACCCAAAATCACCCAAAAGGGCATCAAATGCAGCCTACATCCACATGGTTCGGCCTGACATCAACCAAATGGGATTAAAAGTATCCAGAGGGCTCTAAAATCCAACCAAAGGGGCTTAAAACTGCCCAGGTGTTTTATAACCCTCAAGAAATGGCTTAACATCACCCGTAAATCTTTCAAATGTGACTAAAATCCACCCTGAAAGTATCTGGTCCAGCCTAAAATCATCCAAAGGTATCTAAAATCACCAAAATGTCCCTTGACACCAACACAAGAAGACCTAAAATCACCCTAAAAAGGCTTGGTTCAAACTAAAATTGCCCAAAGAAGCAAAAACCCATACTTAAATGGGCCCAAAATACACAAAAAAGGGACCTAAAATCACCCACACAGGATTAGGATTCACCCATATGGGCCCCTGTTTTTCCTAAACTCACCCAAATGGGCCCCAGCCCCACACCCATGGGCCTAAAATCATCCAAAGGGGTCTGAAATCCCCCCTAAACCCCACCAGATTCGGCCTCAAATCAGCCACAGGGGCTGAAAATCCACCCGAAAAGGCTCGGGATCCCGCAAGGGATCTGAACGCCCACCCTAAACCTGCCCGGTTCGGCCCAAAATCCCCCCAAAGGGGCCGAGCCCGAGGCCGAGCCCGGGATCGGCTCCGGGGTGGCTCCGGGACCCTCCGCGTTCGCTCCGGGTAGTTTTGGCCGCGGCCCCCGGACGGGCCTGGGCGGGACCGGGAGGGACCAGGGAGGGCTCGGGAGGGGTTTGGGCATCTGGGGCTTTTTTGGGCTTTGGGGAATCGTGTTGGGAGTTTACGGGGAATTGTTGGGGTTTTTGGGGAGAGTTATTGGGTTTGGAGGCAGTTGGGGAATTTTGGGGAGTTTGGATTTTGAGGGGCTTTATTGGTGCTTTGAGTGGGAAGTTGTTTTCCTGGGGGTATTTGGGGGTTAATTGAAATTTTTTGTGTTTTCTTTTGAAGTTCAGAAGGTTTTACTGGGATTTTGTGGGATTTTGTGGGATCCTCTGGAATTATTTCTGGGGTTTATTGGGATTTTTAGGGGATTTGGAGGCATTTTATTGGAATTGTGGTGGGCATTTAGTGGGATTCTTTGGGGATTTGGGTTTTTTAGGAATTTTAGTGGGGATTTGGGGGGGCTTGTGGGTTGTTTTGGGTGTTGCCAAGATTTCTTTGGGGTCTCGTGAGGATTTTGTGGGGCTTCTTGTGGTTTTGGAGACATTTTTGGGGGGGATTTGTGGGGTTTTAATTGGGATTTTGTGAGCTTTTATTGGATTCGAGGGGGGTTCTAATGGGAATTTGTGAAATTTAATTGCGATTTCATGGGGTTTATTGGGACTTTCAGGGGTTTAAAGCAGATTTTGGTGCCTCTCGGCCCTTCCCCACACCCTGGGACAACTCCAAAGCCCCCCAGAATTCCTCTAAAACCCCCCCAAAATCCCCCAAAAATCCCAATAAAAAACTCCTAAACACCAAAGAATCCCACAAAATCCCAGTGGAACACACCAAAATTAAAAAAAAAAAAAAAAAAAAACAACTCCCAAAAATTTCAATAAACCCCCCAAAAAATAACCACCCCAAAACCCTAAAAAAATCCCCAAAATCCAAAATCATCAAATCCCACAAAACCCCCCATAACCCCACAAACCCAGTAATTCTCTCCAAATCCAATAATTCCCCCTAATCTCCCAACAAAATCCCCCAAAGCCCATAAATGCCACCAAAATCCCCCCCAAAATCCCCCTGAGCGCCCCAGACTCACCGGGGGCCGTCCTGGATCAGGGGGCACCAGCCGGTGGAACAGGAGCCACTTCAGGGGGCCCGCGGAGCTTTTTGGGGAGGGGGCACCATGGGAGACCCCCCCAAAAACGGGGGAGGGGAACCCCTGTGGTACCCCCCCTCCCCAGAAAGCCCCCTCACCCGGTTCAGGAATAGCCAAACTCAAGAAAATGTAAACCAGGCTTGACTTTCCAGAAATTATTTTTGGCCGGGTTTAGCTGCACCCTCCAGGCTCAGGATCACCGGTGTATTTGCAGGTTTTGCTCTGCATCATCAACCTGCCCAGACTCTGCTCGGTGTTTCACAAATGGAGAAGACAATGGACATTGTGCCAAGCTTCCTTGCAAACAGCAACACCTGCATCAGCATGACAGAAAAGAAGGAAAAAAAAAAAAAAGAAAATATTCACCGGTTAGAACAGAGCCAGTGTCCCACCATCTTCCCCTCCACTGTTATTACAGAGGCAAACCTGGGCCTAAAGCTTCCACCTCTCAGTTCCTGATGCTGTTTGACTTCAGCCTTGACTCCCCCTGATCTACCTGACTGCTGTCCAAGTGGGGCTGGGGATGCTCAGCCTGGAAAGAGGAGACACTGGGGAGGCCTCACTGCAGCTCTGCAGGACTGGAAGGGTCCCACAGAAAGACGGGGACAGTGTTCAGCCGGGCCCGTGTGCAACAGGACAAGGGGGGATGGCTTTCAACTGCAGGAGGCTGATTGAAGTTGGATCTGAGGGAGCTGCTCTTTTACACTGAGGCTGCTGAGGCACTGGCCAGGCTGTGGATGCCCCATCCTTGGCAACAGGGCTGTGAGCAGCATGGGCTGGGGAAGATTGCTCAGCTCGAACAAGATGCTCTTTAGATCCACTGTGATGTCACAGATGTGATGTTCCAGATGGAACCTCCAGCGTCCAGCAAAGAGCACAACACAACCACTGGCCCTTGTGTCAGCCCACCCTGTGCCAGCCCTCGTGCCAGGCTCACCCTTCACCATGCTCCCTGTCACCCTTCTCGTCACCTGCGCCCTGATGCTCCCATCAGTCCTGAAAGCTCTCTGTTGCCTGGATTTTGTCATCCGTCCCTGCAGATGCTCACATTTGTCCTGAGGAAGGTACAGTGCCATTCCATGGAGGTGGACACCCCCCAGCTGCCTGGCTGGGCTGGAGTTCTGTGGGGATGGGGTGGGACAGGGACCCCACTCTGAGGTGTTGCTATCTCTGCAGGCTGTCACAGACAGAGAGGACGAGATGGAGGTGGACATGCAGGCTGATAGAGAGGAGGACATGGAAGTGGATGGGGAAGAGAGTGGAGATGAAGAGATGGAGGTGAACATGGAGATTGATACCGAGGAGGAGATGGAAGTGGATGGGGAAGAGATGGAGACGAAGAGATGGAGGTGGACATGGAGATTGATACTGAGGTGGAGATGGAAGTGGATGGAGAAGAGACTGGAGAGGAAGAGATGGAGGTGGACATGCAGATGGATACAGAGGAGGAGATGGAAGTGGATGGAGAAGAGAGTGGTGAAGAAGAGATGGAGGTAGATGTGGAAGAGGAGATGGACATGGAAATGGAAGAGTACCTTGAGGACATGGACATTGATGAGAAAGATGAGGAAGAGGCCATGATCTTGGGATGAAGACCAATCCCAGCAGCAGGACAGGCATGTGGTCCCCACAGGCAGAGCGGGTCCCCTGCTGCCAGGCTGGGACTGGGCTGGGTGGTCCCTGCTCAGGGATGTGGGACCCGGTGCATTGGGTTCTGGTGGCCATCCCCAGCCTGTGCTGCGCTTGCTGGGCCAGCCTGGGGGCACATGGAAGAGCCCTCTCTGCCTGATTGGAGTGACTGTGCCTCTTGCTTTTCCTCAAGGATGATGGAGATCCCGGACAGAGATGCCACCCTTTTGTACATACGTTGTGGAGTTTGTTGTTGTCTTTAGGCTATAGGTTTTAGGGCTTCTTTTTGTCTTCTGTAAATACGTTTCATAGACTTTTGTTAGATATGTTCTTAGGTATATACGTTCCATAGATAGTTGTTGTTACAAATATTCTTACAATGTAAATGTGTTCTGTGTTTTCTTTGCTGTTTTTCTGAAAATAAACAAGCTTTATTTTTCACACCCCAGTTCTCTTTCCATTTGCTAAAGGCACAGGTAGCATTTGCAAAGTTGTGGTTTCCGCTTGCTCCAGGTTCCCAGGGCTGGAGGTCGGTGGGGGCGCTGGTACAGCCACAACCATGTGCTGCTACCCAAACCAGGGTAAGCTGGACCACATGGTGTCGCTTAACGAGGTTTCTAGAGCAGCACACAAAAATTAGGTTCCTCAAGAACTGTTATTCCCTTTTCCTCTCGATGCCCTCGGGCTGCAGGTTGGGCACCAAAATCTGTCTTGGTTTGAAAAGACAGGTGTCTGCTAAGGAAGGCAGGAGCCTTCCTGGAAATGGAAAATGTAAACCCCCTCCCTCCAAATTATTATAATTTTGAAATTAAAAGGCTCTCAGGCAAAGATATGGGAATAGGAATAACAGTTCTTTACTAGAAAAACTTAAAAGATAACTGCAATAATACAAACAAACAAAAAAACCAAACTGCTGACAGAGTCAGAACACGACCTGACACGCTGTGGGTCAGGGTGTTGGTAGCAGCACCCCAAACCCAGCTGGGGGAGCGGAGGTTTGGGGCGAACAATTGGAAGGGGGTGGGAGAGGGGGCACAGGGGGAGGTGGGACCCACTGAGGCTCCCCCAGGTCACCCCAGGACCCCCAGGCCCCGTCCCAGGCCCCCCAGTTCCCTCCGCAGCCCCGGCTGAGGGGGGCTCAGCCCAGGAGCCGCCGTCGTTCGGGGCTCCCCCGAGGGCAGCCGCCAACGGGAGAGCTCCCGGCTCGGAGAGGCCCCAGCAGAGGAGGGGATCTTGTCCCTCCTCGAGGGCCCTGAAGGGTCTTCAGGCCCCTCTGAAGAGGAGTTTTTCTCTTTTTAAGGAGTTTTGGGGGGACCTCACCATTTCAAGGGTGTTTTTTCCTCCCCATTTTCAGGTGTTTGTGGGGCCACAGCCCCACAAGCCCCTTTTCAGGGGTGATCATGACGGCTTTAAGTGACATTTTTCTGGGGGACTCACTCCAAGCCGCTGTAGGGGATGTTTTGCCCCCCAGGGTGGATTTTTGGGGTTTAAGGGCCCCCGCTCTGGTCGGGTCCCACTCTAACTCCCCTGAAGAGGCCAACACCACTCCTGCTGATTCCGGCAGCGGAGCCCGGGGAGGGTTGGGAGTCCTGGGAGGATTTAAGGGTACCTGGGAGGGTTTGGGGGGTCCCAGGAGGGTTTGGGAGTCCCGAGAGGATCTGGGGGTACCCGGGTGATGCCAATGATGGTGATGGGGACCCCGTGCTGAGTATAAACTTCCCTGAAGAATTCCTGGGGGGGTTTTGTCTATCTCCAGGGTTTTTCGGGTCCTGGTGGATTTTGGGGGGATTCCCAGGGGGGTTTTAGGGATTCCCAAAGGGGGGGATTGGGCAATCCCAGGGCGAACCCAAGGCTGGTTTGGGGTACCTGCTGGTGACAGAGATGGGGAACCCCTGCCAGGACCGAACCTTCTCAGGGGGGTCTGGGGCGTGCTGGGAGGTCTTGTGGGAATTTTGATGTCCTGGGAGGGTTTGGGGGGTGTCTGTGTGGGGTTTTTGCGGTCTTGGGGAGTTTTTGGACGGCCCAGGGATGGTTTTGGGGTCCCGGGGAGGTCGAGGTGTCCTGGGGGGTTTGGGGGTTCCTGGGCGATGCCGGTGACTGAGCTGGGACCCCGTGCCGGGTATGAACCTTCTCACTGCGCACGGGCAGTGTCAGCGTGTCCAGGGAGATCCTGGGGGGCCCGGGGGTCACCCCAAAACCCAGGGGACCCCAAATGCTCAGGGACCCCCCCAAACTCCCCTCACCGTTGGATCTGCTGCAGGCAGGGGGGCACCAGCACTCGGCCCCCACCCCCACCATCACAGGGGGCTGTGGAAGAAATCTGGGGGTGCACGGACAGGTCGGGGGAACCCCCAAAGTCCTGGGAAAGGGGGAACACAGGGGAACTCCCAGGAATCCCCACTGGGGGCTTAGGGGAGATCCAGGAGGAGTTTGGGCGAGCTTAATTGTGTCACTATCGTCAGCAAAGAGGACTGCAAGGGTCCCCGGTGTCCCCATTCCCAGCAAAAGGTGGGAAAACCCAGGCTGGCTGGGAATAGGGGTCTCGGATGTCCTCGGTGTTGAGGAAAGGAGGGGCTGGGCGCTAGGAAAGGCAGGAATAGGGGTCCAGGGGGTCTCTGGGTGAAGGAAAAGGGGGCTCTGGGGGCTGGAGGGCCGGCATGGCCAGGAAAGGGGTGCGGGGCTCCCGGGGCCGCCAGGGGCTGCTCCCAGCAGGAGCCCAGTTGCTGCCAGTCACTCCCCATTATGATACAATTTGCCCCCAGCGCTGTCCCCGTTGTTCCCAGTGCCATCCAGTGTTTTCCCAGTTCTCCCACTTGCCCCTAAATTAGTCCCAGTCACTCCCAGTACGATCCCTGTATGAGTCCTGTATGATCCCAGTCTCTCCCAGCAGGGCCCCAGTCACTCACCCTTGTCCCCAGTTGCCCCCAGCGTGGTCCCAGTTACCCCCAGCACATTTCCAGTGGCTCCCAGTGTGTCCCAGTCCTAGTGCTTGTTCTGGTGCTTTCCATGAACTGACTGAACTCTTGATTTATGAACCAATGCACTAGATGTGGAATCCTCTACACTGAACTCAGAAACAAATGCCCTCTGTCAGAGCATTTTCATCTTCTAGATCACTTTCAAGATGCCCATGGGGATGTTGCAATGATTATCACACAGCTCTCCATTTCTGGCTGCAGGCTCTGCAGATTCTTTCTCTGCATTCAGTCTGGCTTGCATTCCCTGACAATTCCTGGTAGCCCCTCATGGTTTCTTAGGGTAAAACAGTAACAATGAAAACCTTACCAATGGCACAACTGCCCAGCCCACAAGGAAAAGAAAGAACAAGCTGTCAAATCCTTCAAACATTTGCCCTGCTATGCTGCAAGAGTTGAGCTGCACACACGTTGTGGAAAGCCAAGGGAAACTGCAGCTGGTGGCACATCTTGTGACAGAAGCTGCACCTTGTTCTCCAGGAAAGGTTCTTGGAAAGAGCAAACAGGAGTGTGGAGAAGATTCTGGGAAAACTGAAACAGCTTTTAGGAAATGAAATGAAAATGGAAAGAAACAACTGAAGATGTTTTTCTCTGGTTTTTTTATGCTCCTCTTTTCCATCTTGAACTACTGCTCCATCCCCTTAATCCAGATAGATCTCATCTCTAAGATTCATTACTTGGCGAATTTTAGACCCTGTAAAATACCATGAGCTACACACAGTTTCACAGTTTGCCTTCCCCATTTTCGTTTTGTTTTTTTTGGGTTTTTTTTGGGTTTTTTTTTTTTGTTTTTTTGGTTGTTTTTTTTTTTGTTTGTTTTCTTTTGGGGTTTTTTGGGGTTTTTTTGTTTTTTTAATCATTGCTGGAGAGGTAAGTGCAGTGCCTGGGTAAGGTACAAATTCTGCATTCAGGGAATGTGCTCCGATAGGGTTTGATCCTCAGCGGGGACAAGGCACAGCAGCGCTCAAGGGGATTCCTGTTCCCCTGTGTAGGAGTCCAGACTCTGGGTCTGGGCTGAACAGGGCAAAGTTCCCGTGTTTGGACAGGCTCAGGGGCTGCCCCTGGGGAGCGGGGGGCTGGGCGCGGGGGCGAGCGGGCAACGGAAAAACGGACACGGGGACAAACGGCCCCGGAGCTTCAGTTGCAGCAGCAGCAGCAGCAGCAGCAGCAGCGGCAGCAGCAGCAGCAGCGAAAGCAGATAGTCTATCGACCCCCTCGCACTCCTCTCCCTCTCCCGCTGTCCCGCACCCTCTCCTGCTCTCCCTTTCACGGTGTCCCCTCCTCTCCCAGTCTCCCTCTCCCCTGCTGGCCTGGGCCATGTCCCCAGCCCGTCACCGGCCCCGTCCCCGCCCCGGTTCCCGTCCCCGTCCCCGGCCGTCCCGCCGGGGTCTCGTCTCCACCCGGCTCTGGTCGTGCTGGCGGTGGCGCTGCTGGGCGGGCATCAGTGCCTGGAGCTCGGGCGGCACCGCCGCCCTCTGGCTCCGCCTGGCCCGAGCCCGGCCCCGGCCCCGACGTGGGCTCCAGTCCCGGCCCCGGCCCCGGCTCCTCCCGGGCCCCGCGGAGGACACACGCGGCGCGGCCGCTCCCGCCGCCCCCGCTGCGGCTTCCCCGGCCCGAGCTCCGCCGCTCGGCACCGCGGCCGTCGGCCCCGAGCCGCCGCTGTCCCGTTCCAGGGACAGAACGCCTGGGGAGGGCCGGCCCGGGGCGCTCGGGGGGTGCTCGGGGGCCGCTCCTGGCCCCGGGCCGAGCGCTGACAGCCGCGTCCCGCCCGCAGGGAAGTCGCAGCAGGGCCTGAAGGAGCGGTACCGGCTGGGTTCGCTGCTGGGCAGAGGCGGCTTCGGCAGCGTCTTCGCAGCCACGCGGCTCTCGGACGGCGCCCCGGTGAGCGGCGGGGCCGGCGGCAGGCACAGGAGGAGGGGGCGGAGGAGGAGGAGGAGGAGGAGGTGGAGGAGGAAGGGAAGGAGGGGGAGGAGGAGGAGAAGGAGGAAGGAAAGGAGGAGGAGAAGGAGGGGTAGGAGGGGAAGAAGGAGGAGGAGGAGGTGGAGGGAAGGAGGGTGAGGATGGGGCTGGGCAGGGCAGGTGGCGAGCTCAGCCCGCTGCTGCTCTTGGCTTGCAGGTGGCCATCAAAAGGGTGCCAAGGAACCGCGTCCGGCACTGGGGCGAGCTGGTGAGTGAGCGGGGCCAGCGGCAGAAGCTGGGCGGGGATGAGCCGAGGCCCGGCAGGCTGGAAGCCACCAGGACACCTCGAGGGAGAGCAGGCGTGGGGCCAGCGCAAGGCGCAGAGCATCCCGGGCCGGGTGAGGGGTTCCCGACCCCTGGCACGGCATCAGCCCCACTGACGGCATCGCGCTCCTCCTGCAGCCCGACGGCACCAGCGCACCCCTGGAGGTCGTGCTGCTGGCCAAGGTGTCCACTGGCTTCCCCGGTGTCGTCCAGCTGCTGGAGTGGAAGGAGCTCCCCAGTGACGTCTTGATGGTGCTGGAACGCCCGGAGAGGTGCCAGGACCTGCACCATTTCATTCAGGAACGGGGGTTCCTGTCTGAGGAGTTGGCGCGGGAGCTGTTCCGCCAGGTGCTGGAGGCCGTGCGGCACTGCACCAGCTGCGGGGTCCTGCACAGAGACATCAAACCAGAGAACATCCTGGTTGACCTGGCCACCGGGCAGGCCAAACTGATTGACTTTGGCTGCGGCACCTACCTGCAAGACACAGCCTACACTCGTTTTGCAGGTGAGCCCACGCAGGGGTGTGCTCTCAGTCCCGTCATCTCAGGGCCCAACACCTCACAGCCCAAGATGGGTGTGGCAGCGGGGATTCTCCCTTTTGCTGCCCTTCATGGCACTGAGATTTCAGCTGAGTTGCTTTTGAGCAGGGCTGGGTGGGGAGCCAGCTTCCAGCCCTGCTGGCAGCCTTTGCCCACCACTCTGCCCAGGACTGGGGCTGGGGCTGGGGCAGCCAGCCTGAAAAAACACCCGTGGGTGGGGGGTAGTAGAGAGGGGGGCCGGAACCTGTGTCCCAGCCGGTTTGGTGTGCAGGTGACAAAGGGCTTGGACTGCTCCACTCACCTGGTTTGTTTTGGATTCATAATGTTTTTGGGGCAGTGCAGGCAGGGAGGATGAGGGCATGGTTTTCCCAAGCAATGAGTGGGTTTTTTCCCGTCATGGTCGGGCCTTGACAGGACTTCTGCTGCCCTCTTCCAGCACCAGTGGCATCTTTTCCATCCCCGAGTCTGTACACAAGTCCCAGGAGCTGGCGAGAGGGCAGCAGTCACCCCGTGTGCCACTGGGGCAGCCCCCACACACCCAGGGATGCTGGGGCCAGGCTCAGGGAGCAGCAGCGTCCCCCTGATCAACCCCATCTGTATTCCATAGGAACACGGTCATACAGCCCACCAGAATGGACCCAATTTGGCTGGTACTACGGCAAGCCAGCTACCATCTGGTCCCTGGGCATCCTGCTGCACCAGATGGTCTGCGGGGAGCACCCTTTCAGGAGGAGCCAGAACATCAGCTGGGACCATCAACTCTCGCTGCCACAACGGCTCTCTCAAGGTGGATCCTCATCTCTGGCCACGGGGGCAATACCAGTGCTGGGAGACAGCAGCAGCTCGGGAGCATCCCGCTCTGGCAGCTGCTGAGGAGGTGGCACATGTCCTGCTCTCCTGCTCTCCTCCAAAACAGGGAATTGATGGGGACGTTTAGGCCCAGCTCTGAGCACATCCAGCATGGCCTGGGCACGGGAATAGTGGGGCAAAGCCAACAGGAGCCTTCTCCAACTGACCGGCGATTTCTGGTTTCTCTGCCCAGAGTGCCAAGATCTGATCAGGCGGTGTTTATCCATGCTGGACTTGGACAGGCCCTCTTTAGAAGAGCTGTTCTGTGATCCCTGGCTGCAGGATATTGATCTGCCCTAGAAGAAGGGAGAGAGCCACAGGCACGCTTTGATGCAAGGCCCTGGTAAGTTACAGCTCCACACATGCCTTGGCAATGAGAAGCAAAGGAACCCAGACATTTTGTCCTGCCTGTGTCACTGCCCAGGGGTCATCAGATGGGAACACGCAGCCCTTGTACTGGAGCTCAGCTGCTCTGCCTAGCACTGGTGGCCACCATCCGAGCTGGTTTTGCTTGTCCTGGTTCCCTGACAGCTGGGGCCCTGGGCAGAACCCTGACAGCCTGGGCTCACCCCAGGGAAGGAGAAGGAGCCCCTGGAGAAGCTGTACCAGGTGGGGCTGCTGCTGCTGGGGACACGGAGGATGACATCAAGGATGACAACCTCTTCCTCCACCTGGTCACCGGCAGCTGAGGATGATGGACTTTGATTCTGGCACCTTCTCCAAAGCCAGGCTGCACAGGGAATGTGCAGATGAGTCCACACGCAGGGGGATGCTCCCAGATTTGGGCATTGCACAGCCTGGCCAGGAACCAAAGGTTCCCCCCTTTGCTGGGGCGGATGCAGCTGATCCTTCAGTCGGCTGCCAGGCTGCTTTTGGCAGGGCTGGGGGGATGGGCTGGGGTGCTGATGAAATGGGAGTGGGCTCCTGGCCCTGCCAACAGCCCCAGGACCCACCGTGCCCCGGGCTGGGGCTGGGGCAGCCAGCCCGACACAAACAAACCCCCATGGTGGGAGCAGAGGTGGGACTCCAGAACCTGTGCAGGGGCTGCTTTGCTTTGCAGGCAAGGAAGGGCTTGGGCTGCTCCACTGCCCCTGTTTGCTTGGGATCACCGTTATTTTGGGGGGCAGTGCCAGGGGGAAGGGAGATAGCCTGGGCTTCCCTCACCTGTGGGTGGGTTTTTCCCTGGCATGCAGGGGTTGGGCCTTCCTCAAGCCCCTGACAGAGATAAGATTTTTGACCTTTTTTCTTGTTCCCCTTTTTGTCTGTAATCTATTTTCAATAATTTGTTATGTGTTTTTCTAGAGGAAGCTTTCCAGGTGGGGTCCAGTCTGGATGGGGAAGTGCTTGGGAGCAGCTGTGGCATGGATGGGCTGTGCCCTTGGAGAAGGCTGAGGACATCGTTTGGGACCAGCTTTTCTTCCAGCGTGATGTGGGTCTTGTCTGCTTGGCATGGTGGGATCAGAGCTTTGGGGAGATGGCAGCGAGCACAGGAGCATCCTGCTCTGGGCAGCTGCTGAGGGCTGGATGTGCCGTGGCTGGCTGCAGGCTGGGCACATGTCCTGCCCTCCTGCTCTGCTCTCAAAGGCAGCAGGGATGGGCAGCTCTGGGCACAGCTCTGGGCATGGCCAGCATGGCCTGGCACCGCGGGCGGCTGGGACAAGGGGACAGGAGCCTTCAGCTGACGGGCGCTTTCTGGTTTCTCTCCTTGCAGCCGGGCTCTGCGGGTGCTGAGGCTGCTCTGGGCTCTGCCAGGGCTCTGCTGGAGCTCAGCACCGGGCTGCAATCAGCCAAAGAAGAAATGGGGTGACCTGCAGCACAGACCTGCTGGAGCATTTCAGCAACACAGCTCAAGTGTGCAGAGTGTACACCTCCAAGGGCAAACATGACACCACCCAAAAATTAAACTTGTTCAATAACTTCTGAAATGAAATCAATCTGGGATGACCCCAAATGACATTTTGCAGCTTGCTCAAGCTGTAGCTCAGCCCTTCTCTGAACTGTTCTCTCCCCCACCTGCCTTTTACTTCCCAACTGCTCCCTCTTGTCCCCCAGTGAGTTCCCAGCCCATGGCAGTCTCCATCACACTGTCGCCTTCCTTGGTGCCCCTCACCATGAGGAAGGCCGAGCCCCAGGCTTAGGGACTCATCCTGTCACTGGCTGAGGAGCAGCAATGTCTCAGAGCTCCAGTGGGATTTTAGTGTCATTCAGAGCTGCTCTCCAGCCCTCAGCTCTCCTCACTGCTGAGTTCCCACTCCCTTTTCCTCGTCCTTGCAGCAGGATGATCTCAGTGAATCCCCTTGAGCCTCCCCACTCTTCCCAGCCCACGCACCCACCTCAGTTATGCTGAAGCTGCAGCTTCTCTGTCTCCTGTGGCACACCAGTCCAGTCCCCTGTGCGGGGAGCCCCAGCCCCAGAGCACAGCACTCAGCAGTGCACTCCGGGCTGGAGCAGCTCCCTGCCAGCCCCAGCCCAGGGACCCCTCCAGCCCCGGGGCTTGGGGCACCGTCAGCACCCGCTGCTCCAGCCACCGCTTCTGCTGGCCCTGACAGCAACACCAAAGTGGGGCTGATCCCGAGGGAGCAGCAGCAGGGCCTGGATCTGATCCTTGGATCTTCGGCTCGGCTTCGGAGCCCTGCCAGCTCCAAACATCCCCCCAAAAAAATCCCAAACTCAGGCACCCCCCAGGATATTTGGGCCGAGCTCCCCCTCCCCGGCCACCTGCGGGATGGGGGTGATGCTCCCGGGGTGCTGCGAGCTCAGGCAGCGCCAGGGCCACGCGATTCCTTCCCTCCTCTCCTCCGGCTGCTCCCTGCTGCCGCTGCGCCTCTTCCTCCCTCCCTCCTCCTCCTCCCCGCTCCCAGATCCTGAACCGTGAGGGGAAAGGAGCGAGGAAAGGGCGGAACCGTGAGGGGAAAGGAGCGAGGAAAGGGCGGAACCGTGAAGGGAAAGGGCCGGGGCCAAGGGGACGCACTGTCCTAAAAAAGCCCGGTTTGACCCAAAATCACCCAAAAGGGCATCAAATGCAGCCTACATCCACATGGTTCGGCCTGACATCAACCAAATGGGATTAAAAGTATCCAAAGGGCTCTAAAATCCAACCAAGGGGCTTAAAACTGCCCCAGGTGTTTTATAACCCTCAAGAAATGGCTTAACATCACCCATAAATCTTTCAAATGTGACTAAAATCCAGCCTGAAAGTATCTTGTCCAGCCTAAAATCATCCAAAGGTATCTAAAATCACCAAAATGTCCCTGGCACCAACACAAGAAGACCTAAAATCACCCTAAAAAGGCTTGGTTCAACCTAAAATTGCCCAAAGAAGCAAAAAACCCTACTTAAACGGGCCCAAAACACCCAAAAAAGGGACCTAAAATCACCCACACAGGATTAGGATTCACCCATATGGGCCCAGTTTTTCCTAAACTCACCCAAATGGGCCCCAGCCCCACCCCCATGGGCCTAAAATCATCCAAAGGGATCTGAAATCCCCCCTAAACCCCACCAGATTCGGCCTCAAATCAGCCACAGGGGCTGAAAATCCACCCGAAAAGGCTCGGGATCCCCGCAAGGGATCTGAAGTCCACCCTAAACCTGCCCGGTTCGGCCCAAAATCCCCCAAAGGGGCCGAGCCCGAGGCCGAGCCCGGGATCGGCTCCGGGGTCGCTCCGGGACCTCCGCTCTCGTTCCGGGCAGTTTTGGCCGCGGCGGGACCGGGAGGGACCAGGAGGGCTCGGGAGGGGTTTGGGCATCTGGGGCTTTTTTGGGCTTTGGGGAATCGTGTTGGGAGTTTACGGGGAATTGTTGGGGTTTTTGGGGAGAGTTATTGGGTTTGGAGGCAGTTGGGGGATTTTGGGGAGTTTGGATTTTGAGGGGCTTTATTGGTGCTTTGAGTGGGAAGTTGTTTTCCTGGGGGTATTTGGGGGTTAATTGAAATATTTTGTGTTTTCTTTTGAAGTTCGGAAGGTTTTACTGGGATTTTGTGGGGATTTTGTGGGATCCTCTGGAATTATTTCTGGGGCTTATTGGGACTTTTAGGGGATTTGGAGGCATTTTATTTGAATTGTGGGGGCATTTAGTGGGATTCTTTGGGGATTTGGGTTTTTTAGGAATTTTAGTGGGGATTTGGGGGGGGGTTGTGGGTTTTTTTGGGTGTTGCCAAGATTTCTTTGGGTCTCGTGAGGATTTTGTGGGGCTTCTTGTGATTTTGGAGACATTTTTGGGGGGGGGATTTGTGGGGTTTAATTGGGATTTTGTGAGCTTTTATTGGGATTCGAGGGTGTTCTAATGGGAATTTGTGAAATTTAATTGCGATTTCATGGGGTTTATTGGGACTTTCAGGGGTTTAAAGCAGATTTTGGTGCCTCTCGGCCCTTCCCCACACCCTGGGACAACTCCAAAGCCCCCCAGAATTCCTCTAAAACTCCCCCAAATCCCCCAAAAATCCCAATAAAAAACTCCTAAACACCAAAGAATCCCACAAAATCCCAGTGGAACAAACCAAAATTAAAAAAAAAAAAAAAAAAAAAAAGCCTCCCAAAAATTTCAATAAACCCGCCAAGAAATAACCACCCCAAAACCCTAAAAAAATCCCCAAAATCCAAAATCATCAAATCCCACAAAACCCCCATAACCCCACAAACCCAGTAATTCTCTCCAAAATCCAATAATTCCCCCTAATCTCCCAACAAAATCCCCCAAAGCCCATAAATGCCGCCAAAATCCCCCCAAAATCCCCCCTGAGCCCCCCAGACTCACCGGGGGCCGTCCTGGATCAGGGGGCACCAGCCGTGGAACAGGAGCCACTTCAGGGGGCCCGCGGAGCTTTTTGGGGAGGGGGCACCATGGGAGACCCACCAAAAACGGGGGAGGGGAACCCCTGTGGTACCCCCTCCCCCGAATGCCCTCTCCCCCTGTTCAGGAATAGCCAAACTCAAGAAAATGTAAACCAGGCTTGACTTTCCAGAAATTATTTTTGGCCGGGTTTAGCTGCACCCTCCAGGCTCAGGATCACCGGTGTATTTGCAGGTTTTGCTCTGCATCATCAGCCTGCCCAGACTCTGCTCGGTGTTTCACAAATGGAGAAGACAATGGACATTGTGCCAAGCTTCCTTGCAAACAGCAACACCTGCATCAGCATGACAGAAAAGAAGGAAAAAAAAAAAAAAAGAAAATATTCACCGGTTAGAACAGAGCCAGTGTCCCACCATCTTCCCCTCCACTGTTATTATAGAGGCAAACCTGGGCCTAAAGCTTCCACCTCTCAGTTCCTGATGCTGTTTGACTTCAGCCTTGACTCCCCCTGATCTACCTGACTGCTGTCCAAGTGGGGCTGGGGATGCTCAGCCTGGAAAGAGGAGACACTGGGGAGGCCTCCCTGCAGCTCTGCAGGACTGGAAGGGTCCCACAGGAAAGACGGGGACAGTGTTCAGCCGGGCCCGTGGCAACAGGACAAGGGGGGATGGCTTTCAACTGCAGGAGGCTGATTGAAGTTGGATCTGAGGAAGCTGCTCTTTTACACTGAGGCTGCTGAGGCACTGGCCCAGGCTGTGGATGCCCCATCCTTGGCAACAGGGCTGTGAGCAGCATGGGCTGGGGAAGATTGCTCAGCTTGGAACAAGATGCTCTTTAGATCCACTGTGATGTCACAGATGTGATGTTCCAGCAGGAACCTCCAGCGTCCAGCAAAGAGCACAACACAACCACTGGCCCTTGTGTCAGCCCACCCTGTGCCAGCCCTCGTGCCAGCTCACCCTTCACCATGCTCCCTGTCACCCTTCTCGTCACCTGCGCCCTGATGCTCCCATCAGTCCTGAAAGCTCTCTGTTGCCTGGATTTTGTCATCCGTCCCTGCAGGATGCTCACATTTGTCCTGAGGAAGGTACGGTGTCATTCCATGGAGGTGGACACCCCCCAGCTGCCCGGCTGGGCTGGAGTTCTGTGGGGATGGGGTGGGACATGGACCCCCTTCTGAGGTGTTGCTATCTCTGCAGGCTGTCACAGAGAGAGAGGACGAGATGGAGGTGGACATGCAGGCTGATAGAGAGGAGAAGATGGAAGTGGATGGAGAAGAGACTGGAGACGATGCAATGGAAGTGGACATGGAGATTGATACAGAGGAGAAGATGGAAGTGGATGGAGAAGAGAGTGGAGAGGAAGAGATGGAGGTGGACATGCAGATGGATACGGAGGAGGAAATGGAAGTGGATGAAGAAGAGACTGGAGAGGAAGAGATGGAGGTAGATGTGGAAGAGGAGATGGACGTGGAAATGGAAGAGTACCTTGAGGACATGGACATTGATGAAAAAGATGAGGAAGAGGCCATGATCTTGGGATGAAGACCAATACCAGCAGCAGGACAGGCATGTGGTCCCCACAGGCAGAGCGGGTCCCCTGCTGCCAGGCTGGGACTGGGCTGGGTGGTCCCTGCTCAGGATGTGGGACCCGGTGCATTGGGTTCTGGTGGCCATCCCCAGCCTGTGCTGCGCTTGCTGGGCCAGCCTGGGGGCACATGGAAGAGCCCTCTCTGCCTGATTGGAGTGACTGTGCCTCTTGCTTTTCCTCAGGGACCGATGGAGATCCCGGACAGAGACGCCACCCTTTTGTACATACGTTGTAGAGTTTGTTGTTGTCTTTAGGCCATAGGTTTCAGGGCTTCTTTTTGTCTTCTGTAAATACGTTTCATTGACTTTTGTTGGATATACTGTTGTGGTTTGACATGGAAGTGAATTCTTTCAGGAAGTTGGGTCAAACCAATCAGTAGTCAAGTTTGGATATTGGCACCTTAAGTGGCCACTAAAGGTGTGGATACGCCTCTGAGAACACAGGAGGTTAAAAGCAGGAACTCCCAAGAGCTCGCTCTCTTTGGTTCCGGTCAGGGTGCAGTGCAGATCTCCCCTGCCCAGCCATGGGGCTGGGTGGGGGAGGGGAAGCCATGTGGCCTGGTCGAGGTGAGCCGAGGGGGCTGAAGGACTGGAACCGAGCCAGCTCCTGTGGACAGAAGGGTGGAGAGAAGTGGAGATGTCTTTGTCATCCCCCCCAGCGGGAAGAGGCAGAAAGTGCGGATGGCATCTGTAACTTTGCCCGCGCGGAGGAGAAGGAGAGGGGGGGAATGCACCCAGCCTTGGCCTTGGGAATCGGCTGCTGGGCAGAGATATCAGCCGTCCAGGGAGTCTGAGCTTTTAACCCTTTCCTGAGAAATGAAGGCTTTGTAAAATATTACTCCTCCTTGATTTGAAGTAGAAGAGAGACCGTCTGGGATCCGAGATGATGGAAGAAGAAATTCTTGAGTTGGAAGGAGATGATGGAGTGGCTTGTGGCTGGACTTTTCTTGTTAGCCATAGACTGAACCAAATTCTCCTGACAGAAGCTGCACTTAGGGGGGTGGTTTGGTGAGCCAAGAGACTTGTATTAGTGATTACCAGCAGAGGATTAGAGAGAACAGAGGAGAGTTGGAGGAGAAAGTGTGGAGAAGCCCTCTATCTTCAAGGAAGAAGAAGAGGAGAAGAAGACCTCTGTTCTTGGACCCTCAGCCCCAGGGGAAAATGGGGGGGACTGTAGTCCCGCAATGAGAAACTGAACTGTTGTCTCTTTTGGTCCATGGCAAAGCATCCTTAAAGGAGCCCTATGAGCAGTCTGTCCATGCACGGTGGTGAGAGCACTGTGACATGGAGAGGAGAGTTTCACCACGGCAGATTTTCTCCGGGCAGTTGCCATGTGGGACATGGAAACACAAGGGTGGCAGTTGTGTTTCCTGGGGGGTCTGTGGCACAGGGGAGACTCCTGCCTCCCTTGAAAGATTGAGTATTTGAATATCTGAAGGGTGGCAACTTGATCAGGATCCCGGGTGGTGTCTCACTGTGGTTCCATTTGGAAATTAGGTGGGAATTAGTTGGGAGGAGGAAGAGTGTTTTGGAAGGTCTTCGTCCAGGATTGAGTGTCTGTGTTTTTATAGTAGTAGTAGTTTAATAAAGTTCTTTCCTTTGTTATTAAGCTTGAGCCTGCTCTGCTCTGTTCCTGATCACATCTCACAGCAATTATTTAAAAAAGTGCATTTTCATGGGAGCGCTGGCATCACGCCAGCGTCAAACCATAACATATGTGCTTAGGTATATACGTTCTATAGATAGTTGTTGTTACAAATATTCTTACAATGTAAATGTGTTCTGTGTTTTCATTGCTGTTTTTCTGAAAAGAAACAAGCTTTATTCTTCACACCCCAGTTCTCTTTCCATTTGCATCAGGCACAGGTAGCATTTGCAAAGTTGTGGTTTCCGCTTGCTCCAGGTTCCCAGGGCTGGAGGTCGGTGGGGGTGCTGGCACAGCCACAACCATGTGCTGCTACCCAAACCAGGGTAAGCTGGACCACATGGTGTCGCTTAACGAAGTTTCTAGAGCAGCACACAAAAATTAGGTTCCTCAAGAACTGTTATTCCCTTTTCCTCTCGATGCCCTCGGGCTGCAGGTTGGGCACCAAAATCTGTCTTGGTTTGAAAAGACAGGTGTCTGCTAATGAAGGCAGGAGCCTTCCTGGAAATGGAAAATGTAAACCCCCTCCCTCCAAATTATTATAATTTTGAAATTAAAAGGCTCTCAGGCAAAGATATGGGAATAGGAATAACAGCTCTTTGCTAGGAAAATTTAAAAGATAACTGCAATAATACAAACAAACAAAACAACCAAACTGCTGACAGAGTCAGAACACGACCTGACACGCTGTGGGTCAGGGTGTTGGTAGCAGCACCCCCAAACCCAGCTGGGGGAGCGGAGGTTTGGGGGGAACAATGGGAAGGGGGTGGGAGAGGGGGCACAGGGGGAGGTGGGACCCACTGAGGCTCCCCCAGGTCACCCCAGGACCCCCAGGCCCCATCCCAGGCCCCCCAGTTCCCTCCGCAGCCCCGGCTGAGGGGGGCTCAGCCCAGGGCAGCCAACGGGAGAGCTCCCGGCTCAGAGAGGCCCCAGCAGAGGAGGGGATCTTGTCCCTCCTCGAGGGCCCTGAAGAGTCTTCAGGCCCCTCTGAAGAGGAGTTTTTCTCTTTTTAGGGATTTTTGGGGGGACCTCACCACTCCAAGGGTGTTTTTTCCTCCCCATTTTCAGGTGTTTGTGGGGCCACAGCCCCACAAGCCCCTTTTCAGGGGTGATCATGACGGCTTTAAGTGACATTTTTCTGGGGGACTCACTCCAAGCCGCTGTAGGGGATGTTTTGCCCCCCAGGGTGGATTTTTGGGGTTTAAGGGCCCCCGCTCTGGTCGGGTCCCACTCTAACTCCCCTGAAGAGGCCAACACCACTCCTGCTGATTCCGGCAGCGGAGCCCAGGGAGGGTTGGGAGTCCTGGGAGGATTTAGGGGTACCTGGGAGGGTTTGGGGGTCCCAGGAGGGTTTGGGAGTCCCGAAAGGATCTGGGGGTACCCGGGTGATGCCAATGATGGTGATGGGGACCCCGTGCTGAGTATAAACTTCCCTGAAGAATTCCTGGGGGGGTTTTGTCTATCTCCAGGGTTTTTGGGGTCCCGGTGGATTTTTGGGGGGATCCCAGGGGGGTTTTCAGGATTCCCAAAGGGGGGGATCGGGCGATCCCAGGGGGAACCCAAGGCTGGTTTGGGGTACCTGCCAGTGACAGAGATGGGGACCCCCTGCCAGGTATGAACCTTCTCAGGGGGGTTTTGGGGGGTGCTGGGAGGTCTTGTGGGAATTTTGATGTCCTGGGAGGGTTTGGGGGGTGTCTGTGTGGGGTTTTTGCGGTCTTGGGGAGTTTTTGGAGGGCCCAGGGATGATTTTGGGGTCCCGGGGAGGTCGAGGTGTCCCAGGGGGTTTGGGGGTCCCAGGAGGGTTTGGGGGTTCCTGGGCAATGCCGGTGACTGAGCTGGGACCCCGTGCCGGGTATGAACCTTCTCACTGCGCACGGGCAGTGTCAGCGTGTTTAGGGAGATCCTGGGGGGCCCGGGGGTCACCCCAAAACCCAGGGGACCCCAAATGCTCAGGGACCCCCCCAAACTCTCCTCACCGCTGGATCTGCTGCAGGCAGGGGGGCACCAGCATTCGGCCCCCACCCCTCACCATCACAGGGGGCTGTGGAAGAAATCTGGGGGTGCACGGACAGGTCAGGGGGACCCCCAAAGTCCTGGGAAAGGGGTAAACACAGGGGAACTCCCAGGAATCCCCACTGGGGGCTTAGGGGAGATCCAGGAGGAGTTTGGGCGAGCTTAATTGTGTCACTATCGTCAGCAAAGGGGACTCCAAGGGTCCCCGGTGTCTCCATTCCCAGCAAAAGGTGGTTTTGGGTTAAATCATTATTGGAGTACTGTAAGTAAGAGTTGAAATTTTTTAATTTCATTTTTATTCTATTTTATTTAAATTAAAATTTATTGATTTTTAGTTTTATTATAACTCGTTGAGAGGACAGCAAGGACATTCAAGGGCAGGAACATTTTTTCCTGGCTGGTGACTGGAATTTCAGACCCTGGCAGTGTGTGCAGAACCACACAGACTGGGATCAAACATGGGCTGGGATCACCTGGACTGAGATCCTATGGACTGGGACCGTATGGAATGGGACCATAGGGATCAGGACGGTACACACTGGGATAAACTGGGTTGAGATTCTATGGACTGGGACCACATCGACTGGGATTGCACAGACTGGGATCCCATGGACTGGGAAAAAGCATTGGCTACCATTGGCTACCATCCACATATAAAGGTGGCCACCTCAAGTTGTCTTGATACTTTTTGGGTGTCCCATCCCCCTCTTTCCCCCGCCTTCCCCATCGTTCCCCCAATCCCCGCTCCCCTCCCCCGTGGTTGGTTTTGGGGGTTCCAGGCCCCTCCTGCTCCGTGGGGGGGTCCTGATCCCTCTTTGGTTTAATTTGGGGCCCCCGACCCCTTCTCACCGCGACCCCCGCGGCCGGGGGGACTCCCAGCACCACCAGTGCCACCAGTCCGGCCCCAGCTGCCCCCGCACGCCCCATCCCCATCCCCAGGGTCACCTCCCCCCTCCCCAAATTCCGCTCCCGGGGAGCGCTGGGCGCTGCGGGTCCGCCTGGCGACTGAGGAGTCATCGGGAACAAGCGCTCTGATTGGCTAGAAATGGCCCCGCGCAGTCTCTGATTGGCTAGCGCATTGAGAAGCGCTGTGATCTGCCTGGCAACCGATGAGTCAGAGCTACCCGGGCGCTGATTGGCTGAAAATCGCCGGCCCGGCAACTGAGTTGTCAGCAGCGCCGCGCGCTCTGATTGGCCAGGAGCTGTTTTGGGGTGGGGACGGGGGGAACTGGGGACCCCCAGGAGCCCCCCGGCTTTGGGGGTTTCCATCCCCCCTCGGCCCTCGGGGCGGCCCTGGGGCCACCCCAACACCCCCAAAGTGGGGAGGGTCCCCGGAGCCGTTTGGATCCCCCAAAAATGGGCTGGAAGCGGCAGGAGCCGCCCCAAAAAGGGATTGAAGGGTCCGGTCCGGGAATGGGGGAGGCTCCGGGGATGGCTCCGATCCGGATCGGGGCGGGCTGGGATTGAGGGAGGGTCCGTTCAGCGACTGGGGAGGGGTCTGGCACTGGGGGAGGGGCTGGCATTGGGGAGGGTTTGGGAATTGGGGAGGGGTCTGGGATTGAGGGGATTGGTCCATCCCGGGGTTGGGGCAGGGTCGCTCCCTGGGGGAGGGGTCCATTATTGGGCCAGGGCCTCTCCCCTTCCCGAGCCCAATCCCGTTCCTGATCCTGTTCCCGATCCCAATCCCATTCCCATTTCTGTTCCCGTTCCCGATCTCATTCCCGACCCCGATCCCACTCCCATTCCTGATCCCGATCCTGTTCCCAGTCCCGGTCCCGCCGCTGTTTCCAGGATATGGCTCTGCTCTCAACCCCGACCCCAAACCCAGCGGGTCAAACACCCCAGATCCTGGGGTCAACTCCCCCCGACCCCAAATCCTGGGGGTTCAAACACCCTCAAACCCAAACTCTGGGATGTCAAGCCCTACCCCACCCCCCCAGCCCCGAACCCCAAATTTTAGGATCAAACCCTCCAAATCCCAGATCCTGGGGTGTCAAACACTCCCCAATTCCCAAACGATGGGGTTAAATACCCCTGACCCCAAATCCTGGGGTTTGAAACATCTGGGGTGCCCAACCGCCTTGATCCCAAAGTTTGGGGGTCAAACCCCCTGATCCCCAAATCCTGGGGTCAAAAACCCCAAATCCCAAACCCTGGTGTCAACCCCCCCCCCAAACCCCAAATTTTAGGATCAAACACCCCCAATCCCCAAAGTTTGGGGTCATGACCCCCCCAGTCCCCAATCCCCCACCCTCCCCAAAACCCACTCCAGCCTGGGGGGCACAGTGGGGTTTGGGTTTATTTGGGGTCTGTTTGAGGTTATTTGGGTTTATTTGAGGTTATTTGGGTTTATTTGGGGTTTTTTTTGGGTTTATTTGGGGTCTGTTTGGATTATTTCAGGTTTGTTTGGGCTTATTTGGGGTTTTTTTGGAGTTTGTTTGGCTTTATTTGGGGTTTGTTGGTGTTTATTTGGGGTTTGTTTGGGGTTATTTGGGGTTTATTTGGGGTTTGTTTGGGTTTATTTGGGGTCTGTTTGGACTATTTGAGGTTTTGGTTTGTTGGTGTTTATTTGGGGTTTGTTTGGGGTTATTTGGGGTTTATTTGGGGTGATTTGGGGTTTGTTTGGGTTGTTTGGGGTTTGTTTAGAGTTTGTTGGGTTTATTTGGTGTTTGTTTGGGGCAGCTCCAGGTGCAATGTCTGCAGAGAGACCCTGGGTCCAACGCTGGGGAAAAAAGGGGGATTGGGTTGGGAATTGGGGGATTCAGGATGGGGAAAGATCCTGGGTGGGAAAAGGGGATTTGGGGTGGACAGGGAAGGATTTGGGGTGGTTTTGAGGGATTTCAGGGTATTTCTATGGGATTTTGGGCTGGTCTGGAGGGTCTTTAGGGTGTTTCTATGGGATTTTGGGGCAGCTTGAAGGATTTGGGGCAGCTTTAGGGTATTCAGGGGCAGTTTTGAGGGGTTTTGGGGTGGTTTGGTGGGATTTCAGGACATTTCTATGGGATTTGGGGGTGGTTTGGTGGGATTTGGGGTGCTTGGGGCAGTTTTTGGCTATTTAGGTGTGGGTTTGATGTGTTTTTTTGGGATTTTTGGGTATTTCAGGCCCCTTTTTTTAGTTTGGGGTTATTTTTGAGGGGTTTGGGCATTTTGGGTAACTTTTTGGTGAAGATCTCCATGGCGTTGCTCTGGGTGATGCTGAAGCCCTGCAGGGCCTCGCAGGCGGCGCCCGCCTGCACCCCGGTGTCCAACTGCATCAAGGCGATGTCGCGGTGCCCGGGCACCAGCGCAGCTCCTGAACCTGGGAACCTGGGATGGGAATGGGGTCAGGAGAGCCCGAAAACACCCGGGAACCTTCCCCCAGACAGCTGGGAACCTTCCCCCAGACACCCGGGAATGTTCCCCCAGACACCCGGGAATGTTCCCCACAAATCCAGAAATGCTCTCAAAAAAAAAAAAAAAAAATTCCTGAAATATTCCCCCAGATATTCAGAAATTTTCCCCAAAGAAATCCAGAAATGATGCTCCAAAAAATCCTGGAACATTCCCAACAAACTAGGAAAATCCTCCAGAAAATCGAGAAATATTCCCCTCCAAAAAAATCCAAACCAAACCCCGTTCCCCATCCAGAAACATTCCCAAAAAAATCCAGAAATTCCCCCTCAAAAAAATCTAGAAATACCTCCCCAAAAACTAGTAACTCCCCCCCAAAACGTTAGAAATTCCCCCCTAAGAAGTCCAGTATTTCCTCCCCCCCCCCAAATCTGGTATTTTCCCCCCAAAATCCAGAAATTCCCCCCTAAGAACCCAGTTATTCCCCCCCTCCCCGCCCAAATCTGGTGGGCACCCTGTTACCAACGAGGGCTTGAGAGCGCTGAAAAAATCCCCGGCAAGGGAGCAGCAAAAACCAGATTTAATATTGAGCAACAGCACCACAAAGTTCCTTGGCAAGAGTCACTCTGCTCCTGACTGGACACTTCAGGCACACCAAGGAAACAAAGCAACAACAAAACCAAACAGAATCCAGGCAATCAAACCAGAAATGAACCAAGAACTGTCCCTGTGAGTGTGTGAGACACAAGGAAATGAGGGCAAGGATAAAAGGAATACAGGCCCAAGAGCTTACAGAGCTCAAACTTAACAGAACTTGACTTATACCTTAACCTTAACTTCCACCTTCAACTTCACAATTTAGCAAAAGAACAGCACTTTACAGTATTTAACCTAACTTACAACCTATGACTTTGCAATTTCACTGAGAAATAACATTTAACAATATTCAACTTGGCTTATATTTTAAACCTAACAACTTAGCAAAGAACAACTCTTAGTACAAATTAACTTAGCTTAGACCTTGTGATTTAACCTCACTGACAGGCCTGACTGGCTCAGCTATCCAAGGCACTCAGACCCCTCAGAGAGCAGCATTTCTGCCACATTTCCCGAGCACAGGCACTCCTGTGTGCACACAGACACAAAGAGTCAGTGCAAGGCACCTGTGAGAAATTCCCCTGAGGGCAGGGAAATGCTCCCTGCCGATGCTTTGGCATCTCCCCAGCGGGGGAAGGGTTGAGCCTGGAGGAGTGGGGGGATCGGCCCAGGCTCCCTCGTTGTTGGGGATCCCCGAGTGCAGCAAACGGGAGAGTTCCCGGCTCGGAGAGGCCCCACTCCGAGGGAGTCGCTGGCCCAGGAGAGCTCCAAGGGGCTCCTTTTGGAGCGCTGTCTGTAGGGCCCCAAGAGAGGGGCTTCAGTGCCAGCAATGTTTCATCCTGGCCGCACTTGGCATCCACAGCTTTCTTTGGCAGGGTGAGAACAGGGCTGTTGTGCCACCGAGGGAACAAAAACACTTCCCGGGGCTGCTCCTAAAGCAGCCAGGAGCTGGTTGGGCAGCAGCAGTGCCTGGAGCAGACAGTGTTTGTGATGAGCTCCAAGGAGCTGAGCCCAGGGGCTGTTGGCCAAGGCCGAGGCCCAGCGAGCATTTCTCAGCTGGCAGGGCGGCCGGAGAAGGTGGAGGCGGGGGAATAATTCACGCCCTCAGTGTGCTCCCAGTCGCTCCCAGTGTTTCCACGTCCGTGCCCCAAGTGCTGCTCCCAGCCCTGATCCCTGGGGATGGGAATGTCCCGCTCCCTTGCCGGGCCAGGGTCACACCTGAGCCAGGTGTGCAGGGCAGGCCCTTGCCCTGACCCCCAGCACTGTCCCAGCTGCAGGATCTGCTTCCCACCGGCCTCTTCCTCCTGCGGCCCCGAGCCCAGCTTGGTGCTGAACAAAGGGGCTGAGCCGGGGCCATCCGCCGGCGGGGGCTGCACACCCCCCTGCCCCCTCCCCAAATTCCCTCTGGGGGAGCAGGAGCTGGGGCTGGAGCCCTGTGGGGAGGGACAAGGGGGTGACAATGGGATGGGGGGTGTCACACACGCTCTGGGGGGACACGCACGGCCCCGGGGACCCCCCCATATCTTCTGCAGAGCCAGGACGATGAACCCCACCATGGAGCCACTGACCTCTGGCAGTATCTTGGGGGGTGAGGTCTGGTGGCAGCTTTGGGAGTCTGGGGGAGTCACAACCACCCAAAAACGCCCTCCCAGCCCCACAGCCACTCCCAGACTCCTCAAACCACCCCACAGCTCCCAGACAGGACCCCCCCCCCAACTACTCCCTGCAAGATAAATGACCCCAAGAACCACCAAAACCCGTTTCCATCTCCCCCAGGACCCACCCAAATTCTCTGCAAGACACACAGCCCTGTCAGGGACCCAAATCTCCCTCATAGACCCTGCCAAGCGCCCTCCCAGCACCACAAATGCCCACAGGATTGACAGAAGCCCTTCCCAGTCCCCCCAGGAGCCCCTAAACTCCCACCTCCCATGGCACTGACCAGGAGAGCTTGGTGGACAGGAACATTTACAGCCAGGATCAGCTCGGGCACTTCAGCAGTGATTTGGGCACTTTGGGGGAACATCCCGTATAGGGAGAGCCAGGCCAGGGACTGGGACAGACAATTAGAATTCTTAGAGAACAGGCGGGCTCAGGTGGACACCTTTTGCCGGCACACCTATGAGATTGTGGACATGTCCCCTGCCTTTGATAGCTTCAGAACACCCAAATCCTCCCTAATATTCTATTGAACCAACCCTAAATTCACCCCCAAATCCAGGTAAATGGTGCAGCTTTAGATCTCTTTGCTCAATTTTTTATTTTCACCACAGTTTTGGTTGTTTAGACAGGGTGAAGAAAGAAATTATTGAAAAGGAAAAGACCTCCAAGATCATGCAGCACTGCTTGATGCCACCAGAAGAAATAACTGGACAGAGCGGGTGAGATTTATTTGGGGTGTAAAGTCAACAAATCGCTTTCTGCCAGTGAATTTCCAGTTTAGATCAGAGTCCTGATGGATGTTCCTGCCCCTGTGTTCATACAGGTGCCTATGGGGATCCAGGAGGACGTGGAGACCACCTTCCAGGTGTCTTCTCAGCAGGGATCACTGGGAATGTGGGTCACCAGGGCTCTGACCAAAGTGGGTCCTCCCATGGGGGATGGAGTTGGAGCAGGGCACGAAGCTCTTCCCACAGCTGAGGCATTTGCAGGGCTTCCCTTACCGGTGCCTCCGTTTGTGTTGGGTCAAGGTAGAGCTTCTGGAGCTCTTCCCACACTGGGGACACTCGTAGGGCCTCTCCCCAGTGTGGATGCGCTGGTGGGTGACGAGGTGGGACTTTTGTTTGAAGCCCTTCCCACAGTTGGGGCAGCGGAAAGGCCTCTCCTCCGTGTGAATCCGCTGGTACCTGAGGAGACTGGAGCTGGTCTGAAACCTCTTCTGACACTCGGGACACTCATAGAGCCTCTCCCCAGTGTGCATGCCTTGGTGGGTGACGAGGTGGGAGCTGCAGCTGAAGCCCTTCCCACACTCCCCACACTCCTAGGGCCATTCCCCGGTGTGGATCATCTGGTGCTGGATCAGGTGGGAGCTCTGCCTGAAGCTCTTCCCACACTCCAAGCACTTGTAGGGCTTCTCCCCATGGTGAACCTGCTCATGGCCCACCAGCTCCGAGCTCTGGCTGAAGCTCTGTCCACCTTCCTGGCACAGGATGCCAGGGCTTTTTGGGCTCCCGGGGTCCCTTCTCCCCTCCTTCTCTGCTTTGGGCTGCAGGGGCTCCAAGGAGTCCCCCCTGCCCCTCTCCAGGCTGTTGAGGGTCCTGCCAATGACGGTGCTCCCCCCTCTCTGGGCTCCCCACTTTGGGCTCCTGGGGGACACAGGGCTCTGCTCCTCCAGGCTGCCTCTGCCAGCAGCTGCCACTGGGACCCCCCAGTGTCCCCCCAAGGGGCCTTTTCCGCTCAGCTTTGCAGTTCTTCATTCTCCAAACATCCCCCCAAAAAACCCAACCCAGGGACCCCCCCAGGATATCTGGGCCAAGCTCCCCATCCCTGGTCACCCATGGGATGGGGGCTGATGGTCCCAGCAGGGCTGTGAATTCAGGAAGGGCTCGACCTCGTGGTTCCTTTTTCTTTTCCTGATCCTCCTTTGTCCCTCCTCTTCCTCTTCGTCCCACTCCTCCTCTTCCATCCCTCCTCCTCCTCCCTAAGCCCACCTCCTTCTCCTACTTCCATCCCTTCTGGCTCTCCTCCTCCATCCCTCTTCTTCCCTCCCTCCTTCTCGTCCCCCAGAAGCACTGACACCCTTGGTGCCCCGTTCCCGCAGCCCTGACAGCCTGCGGCAGGAGCGGGGATGGAGCCGGGACGGGTCGGGATGGGCAGCGCGGGGCTCACGGCTGCTCCCACCCGCTGGGGGCGGGGGGAACCCGGCCCGGGCAAAAGGAGAGGCAAACTGGGAAAACTGGGGGCTGCACATCCAAACTGGGCCTTGCTGGGGACCCTGCCAGGGGACTGCCTGCCCTTGGGGCTCCTCTCGGGAGATCCGGGAGGGGGGAACGCAGAGAGGGCTGGGGGATCCCAGGAATGGCAGCACTGGGAGTGACTTTTTTATACTGGCATCGTACTGGGATCATACTGGGAGCAGCTGGGCCCATGCTGGGGCAGACTGCGGTCACACTGAGGGAGACTGGGATCATATTGGGATCATACTGGGATCACACTGGGACAGAGTAGGAGCCTGCAGTGGGCAATTGAGACCATGCTGCCGCAAATAGGATACACTGGGAGTGACTGGGATCATTCTGAGTTTGACTGGGAGCAACTGTGAGCAACTGGGATCATGCTATGAGCAAGTGGGAGGAACTGGGAGTCACTGGGTGCATGCTGGGGGTGACTGGAAACAACTGGGCTTTTACTGGGATCAACTGGGATCATGCTGGAGGTGACAGGGATCATATTGGCAGTGAGTGCAACTACACTGAGGCTGAGTGGGAGTGGTTGTGAACAAATGGGATCATGCTGGAAGGAACTGGGAGTGACTGGGAGTATGCTGGAAGGAACTGGGGTACACTGGGAGAGACTGGGAGTGACTGGAACAAAAGTGAGGGTGAAAGGGAGCAACTGGAACCATGTGGGGCACAACTGGTTCATACTGGCAGTGACTGGGAGCACACTGGGCTCATCTCTGGACCATACTGGGAAGGACTGGACTAATACTGGGAGTGTCTGAGAGTGACTGGTAACACACCAGGCACATCATCCCCCATACTGGGTGTGACTGGGAGCAATTGGGAACACACTGGATGAAAGTGGGAGCAACAGGGACTATGCTGGGGGCAAATTGTATCATAACGGGGAATGACTGGCAGCAACTGGGCTCCTGCTGGGAGCAGCCCCTGGCGGCCCCGGGAGCCCCGCACCCCTTTCCCAGCCATGCCGCCCCTCCAGCCCCAGCAGCCCTCATTGCCGGGGTGCCGGCACTGCCAGGGGTCCCCCCCTCTCGGGGTCCCCGCTGGGGCTTCTGGGGCTCTTCTGTCTCTGGGCTCCCGCTCAGGGCAGCCGTGGCTCTCCTGGGTCTCCCCAAAACCGGTGTCCCCCCGCCGGGGCTCTGCTGCCCTCACCGCCCACTGGGACCCCCGAAAAACACATCCCGGGGACCCCCCCGATGTCCCCCCGAGGACCAGCTGCAGCTCGGCTTTGGAGCCCTGCCAGCTCCAAACATCCCCCAAAAAAACCCAAACCCAGGGAGCCCCGGGATATTTGGGCCGAGCTCCCCCTCCCCGGGCACCTGCGGGATGGGGGCGATGCTCCCGGGGTGCTGCGAGCTCAGGCAGCGCCAGGGCCACGCGATTCCTTCTCTCCTCTCCTCCGGCTGCTCCCTGCTGCCGCTGCGCCTCTTCCTCCCTCCCTCCTCCTCCTCCCCCGCTCCAGAAGCCCCCGAATCCGCGGGAGGTGCGGGGATGGAGCCGGGACAGATCGGAACGCAGAGAGGGCTGGGGGGGATGCCAGGAGTGGCAGTGCCTGGGCTGTCCTGGGATCATACTGGGATCGTACTGGGAGTGAGGAGGAGCAGCGCGATGGCTCCAGCGCTGGGGCTGGGGGCGTTCCTGGGGCCCCGGGGGGGCAGCGAGAGGTGAGGGGGACCCCCGGCACCGGGACTCTTTGGTCGCCCATTCCGGACCACCGAGGGGCCCCTGAACCCCCATTCCCGGGCGCCACCATCCCCCTGCACCCCCATTCCCGGCTGGGATTCCACCCCGCACCCCCTTTATCCGGCACCGGCAACCCCCGCTCCCCTTTCCCGGCCATGCCGCTTCTCCCAACCCCCAGAGCCCAGTTTTCCTTCACCCAGAGAACCCCTGGACCCCTATTCCTGCCTTTCCCAGCGCCCAGACCCTCCTTTCCTCAACACCGAGGACGCCCGGGACCCCTATTCCCAGCCAGCCTGGGTTTTCCCACCTTTTGCAGGGAATGGGGACACCGGGGACCCTTGGAGTCCCCTTTCCTGACGATAGTGACACAATTAAGCTCGCCCAAACTCCTCCTGGATCTCCCCTAAGCCCCCAGTGGGGATTCCTGGGAGTTCCCCTGTGTTCCCCGTTTCCCAGGACTTTGGGGGTCCCCCCGACCTGTCCGTGCACCCCCAGATTTCTTCCACAGCCCCCTGTGATGGTGAGGGGTGGGGGCCGAGTGCTGGCGCCCCCCTGCCTGCAGCAGATCCAGCGGTGAGGGGAGTTTGGGGGGATGTCCCTGAGCATTTGGGATCCCCTGGGTTTTGGGGTGACCCCCGGGCCCCCCAGGATCTCCCTGAACACGCTGACACTGCCCGTGCGTAGTGAGAAGGTTCATACCCGGCACAGGGTCCCAGCTCTGTCATCAGCATTGCCCAGGAACCCCCAAACCCTCCCAGGAACCCCCAAATCCCCCGGGACACCCCGACCTCCCCGGGACCCCAAAATCATCCCTGGGCCCTCCAAAAACTCCCCAGGACCACAAAAACCCCACACAGACAGCCCCAAACCATCCCAGGACATCAAAATTCCCACAAGAGCTCCCAGCACCCCCAGATGCCCCTGAGAAGGTTCTTACATGGCAGAGGGTCCCCATCTCTGTCACCGGCAGGTACCCCAAACCAGCCTTGTGTTCCCCCTGGGATCGCCCGATCCCCCCCTTTGGGAATCCTGAAAACCCCCCTGGGAACCCCCAAAAATCCAACGGGACCCCAAAAACCCTGGATATAGACAAAACCCCCCCCAGGAATTCATCATGAAATTTATACCCAGCACGGGATCCCCATCACCATCATTGGCATCACCCGGGTACCCCCAGATCCTCTCGGGATCCTGTGCCTGATGCAAATGGAAAGAGAACTGGGGTGTGAAAAATAAAGCTTGTTTCTTTTCAGAAAAACAGCAATGAAAACACAGAACACATTTACATTGTAAGAATATTTGTAACAACAACAATCTATAGAACGTATATACCTAAGAACATATGTTATGGTTTGACGCTGGCGCGATGCCAGCGCTCCCATGAAAATGCACTTTTTAAAATAATTGCTGTGAGATGTGATCAGGAACAGAGCAGAGCAGGCTCAAGCTTAATAACAAAGAAAAGAACTTTATTAAACTACTACTACTATAAAAACACAGACACTCAATCCTGGACAAAGACCTTCCAAAACACTCTTCCTCCTCCCAACTAATTCCCACCTAATTTCCAAATGGAACCACAGTGAGACACCACCCTGGATCCTGATCAAGTTGCCACCCTTCAGATATTCAAATACTCAATCTTTCAAGGGAGACAGGAGTCTCCCCTGTGCCACAGACCCCCCAGGAAACACAATTGCCACCCTTGTGTTTCCATGTCACACATGGCAACTGCCCAGAGAAAATCTGCCGTGGTGAAACTCTCCTCTCCATGTCACAGTGCTCTCACCACCGTGCATGGACAGACTGCTCATAGGGCTCCTTTAAGGATGCTTTGCCATGGACCAAAAGAGACAACAGTTCAGTTTCTCATTGCAGGACTACAGTCCCCCCCATTTTCCCCTGGGGCTGAGGGTCCAAGAACAGAGGTCTTCTTCTCCTCTTCTTCTTCCCCGAAGACAGAGGGCTTCTCCACACCTTCTTCAACTCTCCTCTGTTCTCTCTAATCCTCTGCTGGTAATCACTGAAAAAGGTCTCTTGGCTCACCAAACCACCCCCCTAAGTGCAGCTTCTGTCAGGAGAATTTGGTTCAGTCTATGGCTAACAAGAAAAGTCCAGCCACAAGCCACTCCATCATCTCCTTCCAACTCAAGAATTTCTTCTTCCATCATCTCGGATCCCAGACTGTCTCTCTTCTACTTCAAATCAAGGAGGAGTAATATTTTACAAAGCCTTCATTTCTCAGGAAAGGGTTAAAATCTCAAACTCCCTGGACGGCTGATTTCTCTGCCCAGCAGCCGATTCCCAAGGCCAAGGCTGGGCACCTTCCCCCCCCTCCTTCTCCTCCACGCCGACAAAGTTACAGGTGCCATCCGCACTTTCTGCCTCTTCCCGCTGGGGGTGATGACAAAGACATCTCCACTTCTCTCCACCCTTCCATCCACAGGAGCTGGCTCGGTTCCAGTCCTTCAGCCCCCTCGGCTCACCTCGACCAGGCCACATGGCTTCCCCTCCCCCACCCAGCCCCATGGCTGGGCAGGGGAGATCTGCACTGCACCCTGACCGGAACCAAAGAGAGCGAGCTCTTGGGAGTTCCTGCTTTTAACCCCCTGTGTTCTCAGAGGCGTATCCACACCTTTAGTGGCCACTTAAGGTGCCAATATCCAAACTTGACTACTGATTGGTTTGACCCAACTTCCTGAAAGAATTCACTTCCATGTCAAACCACAACAGCATATCCAACAAAAGTCAATGAAACGTATTTACAGAAGACAAAAAGAAGCCCTGAAACCTATGGCCTAAAGACAACAACAAACTCTACAACGTATGTACAAAAGGGTGGCGTCTCTGTCCGGGATCTCCATCCGTCCTTGAGGAAAAGCAAGAGGCACAGTCACTCCAATCAGGCAGAGAGGGCTCTTCCATGTGCCCCCAGGCTGGCCCAGCAAGCGCAGCACAGGCTGGGGATGGCCACCAGAACCCAATGCACCGGGTCCCACATCCCTGAGCAGGGACCACCCAGCCCAGTCCCAGCCTGGCAGCAGGGGACCCGCTCTGCCTGTGGGGACCACATGCCTGTCCTGCTGCTGGTATTGCTCTTCATCCCAAGATCATGGCCTCTTCCTCATCTTTTTCATCAATGTCCATGTCCTCAAGGTACTCTTCCATTTCCACGTCCATCCCCTCTTCCACATCTATCTCCATCTCTTCCTCTCCAGTCTCTTCTTCATCCACTTCCATATCCTCCTCCGTATCCATCTGCATGTCCACCTCCATCTCTTCCTCTCCACTCTCTTCTCCATCCACTTCCATCTTCTCCTCTGTATCAATCTCCATGTCCACTTCCATTGCATCGTCTCCACTCTCTTCTCCATCCACTTCCATCTTCTCCTCTCTATCCGCCTGCATGTCCACCTCCATCTCGTCCTCTCTCTCTGTGACAGCCTGCAGAGGTAGCAACACCTCAGAGTGGGGTCCCTGTCCTACCCCATCCCCACAGAACTCCAGCCCAGCCGGGCAGCTGGGGGGTGTCCACCTCCATGGAATGGCACCGTACCTTCCTCAGGACAAATGTGAGCATCCTGCAGGGACGGATGACAAAATCCAGGCAACAGAGAGCTTTCAGGACTGATGGGAGTATCAGGGCGCAGGTGACGAGAAGGGTGACAGGGAGCATGGTGAAGGGTGAGCTGGCACGAGGGCTGGCACAGGGTGGGCTGACACAAGGGCCAGTGGTTGTGTTGTGCTCTTTGCTGGACGCTGGAGGTTCCTGCTGGAACATCACATCTGTGACATCACAGTGGATCTAAAGAGCATCTTGTTCCGAGCTGAGCAATCTTCCCCAGCCCATGCTGCTCACAGCCCTGTTGCCAAGGATGGGGCATCCACAGCCTGGGCCAGTGCCTCAGCAGCCTCCGTGTAAAAGAGCAGCTTCCTCAGATCCAACTTCAGTCAGCCTCCTGCAGTTGAAAGCCATCCCCCCTTGTCCTGTTGCCACGGGCCCGGCTGAACACTGTCCCCGTCTTTCCTGTGGGACCCTTCCAGTCCTGCAGAGCTGCAGTGAGGCCTCCCCAGTGTCTCCCCTTTCCAGGCTGAGCATCCCCAGCCCCACTTGGACGGCAGTCAGGTAGATCAGGGGGAGTCAAGGCTGAAGTCAAATAGCATCAGGAACTGAGAGGTGGAAGCTTTAGGCCCAGGTTTGCCTCTATAATAACAGTGGAGGGGAAGATGGTGGGACACTGGCTCTGTTCTAACCGGTGAATATTTTCTTTTTTTTTTTTTTCCTTCTTTTCTGTCATGCTGATGCAGGTGTTGCTGTTTGCAAGGAAGCTTGGCACAATATCCATTGTCTTCTCCATTTGTGAAACACCGAGCAGAGTCTGGGCAGGCTGATGATGCAGAGCAAAACCTGTAAATACACCGGTGATCCTGAGCCTGGAGGGTGCAGCTAAACCCGGCCAAAAATAATTTCTGGAAAGTCAAGCCTGGTTTACATTTTCTTGAGTTTGGCTATTCCTGAACCGGGGGAGGGGGCTTTCTGGGGAGGGGGTACCACAGGGGTTCCCCTCCCCCGTTTTTGGGGGGTCTCCCATGGTGCCCCCTCCCCAAAAAGCTTTGCGGGCCCCCTGAAGTGGCTCCTTTTCCACCGGCTGGTGCCCCCTGATCCAGGACGGCCCCCGGTGAGTCTGGGGGGCTCTGGGGGGATTTTGGGGGGATTTTGGCGGCATGTATGGGCTTTGGGGGATTTTGTTGGGAGATTAGGGGGAATTATTGGATTTTGGAGAGAATTACTGGGTTTGTGGGGTTATGGGGGTTTTGTGGGTTTTGAGGATTTTGGATTTTAGGGATTTTTTTAGGGTTTTGGGGTGGTTATTTTTTGGGGGGTTTATTGAAATTTTTGGGCGGTTTTTTTTGTTTGTTTTTGTTTTTTTTGTTTTTTTTTTTGGTGGGTTCCATTGGGATTTTGTGGAATTCTTTGGTGTTTAGGAGTTTTTAATTGGGATTTTTGGGGGATTTTGGGGGGTTTTAGTGGAATTTTGGGGGGCTTTGGAGTTGTCCCAGGGTGTGGGGAAGAGCTGAGAGGCACCAAAGTCTCCTTTAAACCCCTGAAAGTCCCAATAAACCCCATGAAATCACAATTAAATTTCACAAATTCCCATTAGAACACCCTCGAATCCCAATAAAAGCCCACAAAATCCCAATTAAACCCCACAAATCCCCCCCAATAATGTCTCCAAAACCACAAGAAGCCCCACAAAATACTCACGAGACCAAAGAAATTCCGTCAACAACCTAAAAAAAACCTACAAAACCCCCCAAATCCCCACTGAAATTCCTAACAAACCCAATTCCCCAAAGAATCCCACTAAATGCCCCCACAATTCCAATAAAATGCCTCCAAATCCCCTAAAAATCCCAATAAAACCCAGAAATAATTCCAGAGGATCCCACAAAATCCCCACAAAATCCCAGTAAAACCTTCCAAAATTCTAAAGAAAACACAAAAAATTTCAATTAACCCCCAAATACCCCCAGGAAAACAACTTCCCACTCAAAGCACCAATAAAGCCCCTCAAAATCCAAACTCCCCAAAATCCCCCAACTGCCTCCAAACCCAATAACTCTCCCCAAAAACCCCAACAATTCCCCGTAAACTCCCAACACAATTCCCCAAAGCCCAAAAAAGCCCCAAATGCCCAAACCCCTCCCGAGCCCTCCCTGGTCCCTCCCGGTCCCGCCCAGGCCCGTCCGGGGCCGCGGCCAAAACTGCCCGGAGCGAGAGCGGAGGTCCCGGAGCGACCCCGGAGCCGATCCCGGGCTCGGCCTCGGGCTCGGCCCCTTTGGGGGATTTTGGGCCGAACTGGGCAGGTTTAGGGTGGGCTTCAGATCCCTTGCGGGGATCCCGAGCCTTTTTGGGTGGATTTTCAGCCCCTGTGGCTGATTTGAGGCTGAGTCTGGTGGGGTTTAGGGGGGATTTCAGATCCCTTTGGATGATTTTAGGCCCATGGGGGTGGGGCTGGGGCCATTTGGGTGAGTTTAGGAAAAACTGGGCCCATATGGGTGAATCCTAATCCTGTGTGGGTGATTTTAGGTCCCTTTTTTGGGTATTTTGGGCCCGTTTAAGTACGGTTTTTTGCTTCTTTGGGCAATTTTAGCTTGAACCAAGCCTTTTAAGGGTGATTTTAGGTCTTGTTGTATTGGTGTCAGGGACATTTTGGTGATTTTAGATACGTTTGGATGATTTTAGGCTGGACCAGATACTTTCAGGGTGGATTTTAGTCACATTTGAAAGATTTACGGGTGATGTTAAGCCATTTCTTGAGGGCTATAAAACACTTGGGGCAGTTTTAAGCCCCTTTGGTTGGATTTTAGAGCCCTCTGGATACTTTTAATCCCATTTGGTTGATGTCAGGCTGAACCATGTGGATGTAGACTACATTTGATGCCCTTTTGGGTGATTTTGGGTCAAACCGGGCTTTTTTAGGACAGCGCGTCCCCTTGGCCCCGGCCCTTTCCCCTCATGGTTCCGCCCTTTCCTCGCTCCTTTCCCCTCATGGTTCCGTCCTTTCCTCGCCCCCTTTCCCCTCACGGTTCAGGATCTGGGAGCGGGGGAGGAGGAGGAGGGATGGAGGAAGAGGCGCAGCGGCAGCAGGGAGCAGCCGGAGGAGAGGAGAGAAGGAATCGCGTGGCCCTGGCGCTGCCTGAGCTCGCAGCACCCCAGGGCATCGCCCCCATCCCGCAGGTGCCCGGGGAGGGGGAGCTCGGCCCAAATATCCCGGGGCTCCCTGGGTTTGGGGGTTTTTTTGCGTGGGATGTTTGTAGCTGGCAGGGCTCCAAAGCCGAGCCGCAGCTGCCCCTCGGGGGGACATCGGTGGATCCCCGGGAGGTGTTTTCTGGGGGTCCCGGTGGGCGGTGAGGGCAGCAGAGCCCCAGCGGGGGGACACCGGTTTTGGGGAGCCCCAGGAGAGCCGCGGCTGCCCTGAGCGGGAGCCCAGAGAGAGGAGAGCCCCAGAAGCCCCAGCGGGGACCCCGAGAGGGGGGGACCCCTGGCAGTGCCGGCACCCCGTTAATGGGGGGTGCTGGGGCTGGAGGGGCGGCATGGCCGGGAAAGGGGTGCGGGGCTCCCAGGGCTGCCAGGGGCTGCTCCCAGCAGGAGCCCAGTTGCTGCCAGTCATTCCTCATTATGATACAATTTGCCCCCAGCGCTGTCCCCGTTGTTCCCAGTGCCATCCAGTGTTTTCCCAGTTCTCCCAGCTGCCCCTAGAATAGTCCCAGTCACTCCCAGTAAGATCCCAGTATGAGTCCAGTATGATCCCAGTCTCTCCCAGCAGGGCCCCAGTCGCTCACCCTTGTCCCCAGGTGCCCCCAGCGTGGTCCCAGTTGCCCCCAGCACATTCCCAGTGGCTCCATATGTGTCCCAGTCCTAGTGCAATGATGGGGAATACCAAATGCATTTGAGGTATCACGTACGGTTAACACAAAAGCTGTGGCTATGTTTGTGGTGGGGTCATAGGTAAAGTTCACTAGGTTCCACCGGGAGAAGTTCTTCCGTAAAAGTAAACACAACAGAATCCTGCCCCCGAGAGGCAGAAAAGTTAGAATGATGGAATTATCCAGCATGTATTGATGCGATGCTCTTTCCCTAGAGCACCAGAGGCTTCCCATGCATATTTATTCAGAGGGGGTGTTAGCACAAGTGGTACTAGCCCTAGAGTAAGGGAGGTCCAGCAGCACAGGTTGGCCAGGGTAATGTGCTGGATTGTTAGGATCATTTGGTGCACAGCAGAGGAGTCAGAGTAGATACAGACAAGAGAGGTATTCTGTGCCTCACGCTGGGAAACACTCCAAACTGCTATCAGCTCCCCAGCCTGAGCACTGCTTTCTCCCCCAGTAATAACTAGTTCACCAGAGGAAATGTGGGGGGCTGCTGCCCTGTATCTCCACACCTTCCCCTCTCGTTTGGCAGAGGCATCAGTGAACCAAGAATTTGCTGATTGTTCAGGGGAGAAAGGAGGGGCTACTTGGATTCCAGAGGCAGGTTTGTCATTGCTGCTATCCAAGCTCTCAGTTGCATCATCAGGAGCACACAGCAGCCTGGAGGGTGGGGAATGCTGGATCTGTACCACTGTGTCCTCATCCTTCACTTTAATGTGGAGCTGCCCCCAAAGTGGCCATGTATCACTTTTACAGTTCTCCTGTTGGCTATATCTTGGAGCAGCTGTTATATGTGGCTTTTCATGGTGATCCTGTGGGAAGCAGCCATTTGTCTGCTGTGATATCCTCACAACTAATACTAACTCCTCATTCTCTTTGGTTTTATTAGGTTTTTTTATCTATTTGTTTGATTGGTTTGCGTGGGTTTGTTTGTTTGGGTTTTTGTCTGTTTTGGTTTGAGCTTTATGTTTGCTTTTTTATGAATGACTGGTGAAGTTGGCATAGCCAAACTCAAGAAAATGTAAACCAGGCTTGACTTTCCAGAAATTATTTTTGGCCGGGTTTAGCTGCATCCTCCAGTCTCAGGATCACCGGTGTATTTGCAGGTTTTGCTCTGCATCATCAGCCTGCCCAGACTCTGCTCGGTGTTTCACAAATGGAGAAGACAATGGATATTGTGCCAAGCTTCCTTGCAAACAGCAACACCTGCATCAGCATGACAGAAAAGAAGGAAAAAAAAAAAAAAAGAAAATATTCACCGGTTAGAACAGAGCCAGTGTCCCACCATCTTCCCCTCCACTGTTATTATAGAGGCAAACCTGGGCCTAAAGCTTCCACCTCTCAGTTCCTGATGCTATTTGACTTCAGCCTTGACTCCCCCTTTATTTTTCACACCCCAGTTCTCTTTCCATTTGCATCAGGCACAGGATCCCGAGAGGATCTGGGGGTACCCGAGTGATGCCAATGATGGTGATGGGGACCCCGTGCTGAGTATAAACTTCCCTGAAGAATTCCTGGGGGGGTTTTGTCTATCTCCAGGGTTTTTCGGGTCCTGGTGGATTTTGGGGGGATTCCCAGGGGGGTTTTCGGGATTCCCAAAGGTGGGGATCGGGCGATCCCAGGGGGAACCCAAGGCTGGTTTGGGGTACCTGCCAGTGACAGAGATGGGGACCCCCTGACAGGTATGAACTTTCTCAGGGGAGTCTGGGGCGTGCTGGGAGGTCTTGTGGGAATTTTGATGTCCTGGGAGGGTTTGGGGGGTGTCTGTGTGGGGTTTTTGCGGTCTTGGGGAGTTTTTGGAGGGCCCAGAAATGGTTTTGGGGTCCCGGGGAGGTCGAGGTGTCCCGGGGGGTTTGGGGGTCCCAGGAGGGTTTGGGGATTCCTGGGCGATGCCGGTGACTGAGCTGGGACCCCGTGCCGGGTATGAACCTTCTCACTGCGCACGGGCAGTGTCAGCGTGTTCAGGGAGATCCTGGGGGGCCCGGGGGTCACCCCAAAACCCAGGGGACCCCAAATGCTCAGGGACCCCCCAAACTCCCCTCACCGTTGGATCTGCTGCAGGCAGGGGGGCACCAGCACTCGGCCCCCACCCCCACCATCACAGGGGGCTGTGGAAGAAATCTGGGGGTGCACGGACAGGTCGGGGGGACCCCCAAAGTCCTGGGAAAGGGTAAACACAGGGGAACTCCCAGGAATCCCCACTGGGGGCTTAGGGGAGATCCAGGAGGAGTTTGGGCGAGCTTAATTGTGTCACTATAGTCAGCAAAGGGGACTCTAAGGGTCCCCGGTGTCTCCATTCCCAGCAAAAGGTGGTTTTGGGTTAAATCATTATTGGAGTACTGTAAGTAAGAGTTGAAATTTTTAAATTTCCTTTTTATTCTATTTTATTTAAATTAAAATTTATTGATTTTTAGTTTTATTATAACTCGTTGAGAGGACAGCAAGGACATTCAAGGGTAGGAACATTTTTTCCTGGCTGGTGACTGGAATTTCAGACCCTGGCAGTGTGTGCAGAACCACACAGACTGGGATCAAACATGGGCTGGGATCACCTGGACTGAGATCCTATGGACTGGGACCATATGGAATGGGACCATAGGGATCAGGACGGTACACACTGGGATAAACTGGGTTGAGATTATATGGACTGGGACCACATGGACTGGGATTGCACAGACTGGGATCCCATGGACTGGGAAAAAGCATTGGCTACCATTGGCTACCATCCACATATAAAGGTGGCCACCTCAAGTTGTCTTGATCCTTTTTGGGTGTCCCATCCCCCTCTTTCCCCCGCCTTCCCCATCGTTCCCCCAATCCCCGCTCCCCTCCGCCGTGTTTGGTTTTGGGGGTTCCAGGCCCCTCCTGCTCCGTGGGGGGGTCCCGATCCCTCTTTGGTTTAATTTGGGGCCCCCGACCCCTTCTCACCGCGACCCCCGCGGCCGGGGGGACTCCCAGCACCACCAGTGCCACCAGTCCGGCCCCAGCTGCCCCCGCACGCCCCATCCCCATCCCCAGGGTCACCTCCCCCCTCCCCAAATTCCGCTCCCGGGGAGCGCTGGGCGCTGCGGGTCCGCCTGGCGACTGAGGAGTCATCGGGAACAAGCGCTCTGATTGGCTAGAAATGGCCCCGCGCAGTCTCTGATTGGCTAGCGCATTGAGAAGCGCTGTGATCTGCCTGGCAACCGATGAGTCAGAGCTACCCGGGCGCTGATTGGCTGAAAATCGCCGGCCCGGCAACTGAGTTGTCAGCAGCGCCGCGCGCTCTGATTGGCCAGGAGCTGTTTTGGGGTGGGGACGGGAGGAACTGGGGACCCCCCGGAGCCCACCGGCTTTGGGGGTTTCCATCCCCCCTCGGCCCTCGGGGCGGCCCTGGGGCCACCCCAACACCCCCAAAGTGGGGAGGGTCCCCGGAGCCGTTTGGATCCCCCAAAAATGGGCTGGAAGCGGCAGGAGCCGCCCCAAAAAGGGATTGAAGGGTCCGGTCCGGGAATGGGGGAGGCTCCGGGGATGGCTCCGATCCGGATCGGGGCGGGCTGGGATTGAGGGAGGGTCCGTTCAGCGACTGGGGAGGGGTCTGGCACTGGGGGAGGGGCTGGCATTGGGGAGGGTTTGGGAATTGGGGAGGGGTCTGGGATTGAGGGGATTGGTCCATCCCGGGGTTGGGGCAGGGTCGCTCCCTGGGGGAGGGGTCCATTATTGGGCCAGGGCCTCTCCCCTTCCCGAGCCCAATCCCGTTCCTGATCCTGTTCCCGATCCCAATCCCATTCCCATTTCTGTTCCCGTTCCCGATCTCATTCCCGACCCCGATCCCACTCCCATTCCTGATCCCGATCCTGTTCCCAGTCCCGGTCCCGCCGCTGTTTCCAGGATATGGCTCTGCTCTCAACCCCGAACCCAAACCCAGCGGGTCAAACACCCCAGATCCTGGGGTCAACTCCCCCCGACCCCAAATCCTGGGGGTTCAAACACCCTCAAACCCAAACTCTGGGATGTCAAGCCCTACCCCACCCCCCCAGCCCCGAACCCCAAATTTTAGGATCAAACCCTCCAAATCCCAGATCCTGGGGTGTCAAACACTCCCCAATTCCCAAACGATGGGGTTAAATACCCCTGACCCCAAATCCTGGGGTTTGAAACATCTGGGGTGCCCAACCGCCCTGATCCCAAAGTTTGGGGGTCAAACACCCTGATCCCCAAATCCTGGGGTCAAAAACCCCAAATCCCAAACCCTGGTGTCAACCCCCCCCCCAAACCCCAAATTTTAGGATCAAACACCCCCAATCCCCAAAGTTTGGGGTCATGACCCCCCCAGTCCCCAATCCCCCACCCTCCCCAAAACCCACTCCAGCCTGGGGGGCACAGTGGGGTTTGGGTTTATTTGGGGTCTGTTTGAGGTTATTTGGGTTTATTTGGAGTTTGTTTGGGTTTATTTGGGGTTTTTTTTGGGTTTATTTGGGGTCTGTTTGGATTATTTCAGGTTTGTTTGGGGTTATTTGGGGTTTTTTTGGAGTTTGTTTGGCTTTATTTGGGGTTTGTTGGTGTTTATTTGGGGTTTGTTTGGGGTTATTTGGGGTTTATTTGGGGTTTGTTTGGGTTTATTTGGGGTCTGTTTGGACTATTTGAGGTTTTGGTTTGTTGGTGTTTATTTGGGGTTTGTTTGGGGTTATTTGGGGTTTATTTGGGGTGATTTGGGGTTTGTTTGGGTTGTTTGGGGTTTGTTTAGAGTTTGTTGGGTTTATTTGGTGTTTGTTTGGGGCAGCTCCAGGTGCAATGTCTGCAGAGAGACCCTGGGTCCAACGCTGGGGAAAAAAGGGGGATTGGGTTGGGAATTGGGGGATTCAGGATGGGGAAAGATCCTGGGTGGGAAAAGGGGATTTGGGGTGGACAGGGAAGGATTTGGGGTGGTTTTGAGGGATTTCAGGGTATTTCTATGGGATTTTGGGCTGGTCTGGAGGGTCTTTAGGGTGTTTCTATGGGATTTTGGGGCAGCTTGAAGGATTTGGGGCAGCTTTAGGGTATTCAGGGGCAGTTTTGAGGGGTTTTGGGGTGGTTTGGTGGGATTTCAGGACATTTCTATGGGATTTGGGGGTGGTTTGGTGGGATTTGGGGTGCTTGGGGCAGTTTTTTGGCTATTTAGGTGTGGGTTTGATGTGTTTTTTTGGGATTTTTGGGTATTTCAGGCCCCTTTTTTTAGTTTGGGGTTATTTTTGAGGGGTTTGGGCATTTTGGGTAACTTTTTGGTGAAGATCTCCATGGCGTTGCTCTGGGTGATGCTGAAGCCCTGCAGGGCCTCGCAGGCGGCGCCCGCCTGCACCCCGGTGTCCAACTGCATCAAGGCGATGTCGCGGTGCCCGGGCACCAGCGCAGCTCCTGAACCTGGGAACCTGGGATGGGAATGGGGTCAGGAGAGCCCGAAAACACCCGGGAACCTTCCCCCAGACAGCTGGGAACCTTCCCCCAGACACCCGGGAATGTTCCCCCAGACACCCGGGAATGTTCCCCACAAATCCAGAAATGCTCTCAAAAAAAAAAAAAAAAAAATTCCTGAAATATTCCCCCAGATATTCAGAAATTTTCCCCAAAGAAATCCAGAAATGATGCTCCAAAAAATCCTGGAACATTCCCAACAAACTAGGAAAATCCTCCAGAAAATCGAGAAATATTCCCCTCCAAAAAAATCCAAACCAAACCCCGTTCCCCATCCAGAAACATTCCCAAAAAAATCCAGAAATTCCCCCTCAAAAAAATCTAGAAATACCTCCCCAAAAACTAGTAACTCCCCCCCAAAACGTTAGAAATTCCCCCCTAAGAAGTCCAGTATTTCCTCCCCCCCCCCAAATCTGGTATTTTCCCCCCAAAATCCAGAAATTCCCCCCTAAGAACCCAGTTATTCCCCCCCTCCCCGCCCAAATCTGGTGGGCACCCTGTTACCAACGAGGGCTTGAGAGCGCTGAAAAAATCCCCGGCAAGGGAGCAGCAAAAACCAGATTTAATATTGAGCAACAGCACCACAAAGTTCCTTGGCAAGAGTCACTCTGCTCCTGACTGGACACTTCAGGCACACCAAGGAAACAAAGCAACAACAAAACCAAACAGAATCCAGGCAATCAAACCAGAAATGAACCAAGAACTGTCCCTGTGAGTGTGTGAGACACAAGGAAATGAGGGCAAGGATAAAAGGAATACAGGCCCAAGAGCTTACAGAGCTCAAACTTAACAGAACTTGACTTATACCTTAACCTTAACTTCCACCTTCAACTTCACAATTTAGCAAAAGAACAGCACTTTACAGTATTTAACCTAACTTACAACCTATGACTTTGCAATTTCACTGAGAAATAACATTTAACAATATTCAACTTGGCTTATATTTTAAACCTAACAACTTAGCAAAGAACAACTCTTAGTACAAATTAACTTAGCTTAGACCTTGTGATTTAACCTCACTGACAGGCCTGACTGGCTCAGCTATCCAAGGCACTCAGAGCCCTCAGAGAGCAGCATTTCTGCCACATTTCCCGAGCACAGGCACTCCTGTGTGCACACAGACACAAAGAGTCAGTGCAAGGCACCTGTGAGAAATTCCCCTGAGGGCAGGGAAATGCTCCCTGCCGATGCTTTGGCATCTCCCCAGCGGGGGAAGGGTTGAGCCTGGAGGAGTGGGGGGATCGGCCCAGGCTCCCTCGTTGTTGGGGATCCCCGAGTGCAGCAAACGGGAGAGTTCCCGGCTCGGAGAGGCCCCACTCCGAGGGAGTCGCTGGCCCAGGAGAGCTCCAAGGGGCTCCTTTTGGAGCGCTGTCTGTAGGGCCCCAAGAGAGGGGCTTCAGTGCCAGCAATGTTTCATCCTGGCCGCACTTGGCATCCACAGCTTTCTTTGGCAGGGTGAGAACAGGGCTGTTGTGCCACCGAGGGAACAAAAACACTTCCCGGGGCTGCTCCTAAAGCAGCCAGGAGCTGGTTGGGCAGCAGCAGTGCCTGGAGCAGACAGTGTTTGTGATGAGCTCCAAGGAGCTGAGCCCAGGGGCTGTTGGCCAAGGCCGAGGCCCAGCGAGCATTTCTCAGCTGGCAGGGCGGCCGGAGAAGGTGGAGGCGGGGGAATAATTCACGCCCTCAGTGTGCTCCCAGTCGCTCCCAGTGTTTCCACGTCCGTGCCCCAAGTGCTGCTCCCAGCCCTGATCCCTGGGGATGGGAATGTCCCGCTCCCTTGCCGGGCCAGGGTCACACCTGAGCCAGGTGTGCAGGGCAGGCCCTTGCCCTGACCCCCAGCACTGTCCCAGCTGCAGGATCTGCTTCCCACCGGCCTCTTCCTCCTGCGGCCCCGAGCCCAGCTTGGTGCTGAACAAAGGGGCTGAGCCGGGGCCATCCGCCGGCGGGGGCTGCACACCCCCCTGCCCCCCTCCCCAAATTCCCTCTGGGGGAGCAGGAGCTGGGGCTGGAGCCCTGTGGGGAGGGACAAGGGGGTGACAATGGGATGGGGGGTGTCACACACGCTCTGGGGGGACACGCACGGCCCCGGGGACCCCCCCATATCTTCTGCAGAGCCAGGACGATGAACCCCACCATGGAGCCACTGACCTCTGGCAGTATCTTGGGGGGTGAGGTCTGGTGGCAGCTTTGGGAGTCTGGGGGAGTCACAACCACCCAAAAACGCCCTCCCAGCCCCACAGCCACTCCCAGACTCCTCAAACCACCCCACAGCTCCCAGACAGGACCCCCCCCCCAACTACTCCCTGCAAGATAAATGACCCCAAGAACCACCAAAACCCGTTTCCATCTCCCCCAGGACCCACCCAAATTCTCTGCAAGACACACAGCCCTGTCAGGGACCCAAATCTCCCTCATAGACCCTGCCAAGCGCCCTCCCAGCACCACAAATGCCCACAGGATTGACAGAAGCCCTTCCCAGTCCCCCCAGGAGCCCCTAAACTCCCACCTCCCATGGCACTGACCAGGAGAGCTTGGTGGACAGGAACATTTACAGCCAGGATCAGCTCGGGCACTTCAGCAGTGATTTGGGCACTTTGGGGGAACATCCCGTATAGGGAGAGCCAGGCCAGGGACTGGGACAGACAATTAGAATTCTTAGAGAACAGGCGGGCTCAGGTGGACACCTTTTGCCGGCACACCTATGAGATTGTGGACATGTCCCCTGCCTTTGATAGCTTCAGAACACCCAAATCCTCCCTAATATTCTATTGAACCAACCCTAAATTCACCCCCAAATCCAGGTAAATGGTGCAGCTTTAGATCTCTTTGCTCAATTTTTTATTTTCACCACAGTTTTGGTTGTTTAGACAGGGTGAAGAAAGAAATTATTGAAAAGGAAAAGACCTCCAAGATCATGCAGCACTGCTTGATGCCACCAGAAGAAATAACTGGACAGAGCGGGTGAGATTTATTTGGGGTGTAAAGTCAACAAATCGCTTTCTGCCAGTGAATTTCCAGTTTAGATCAGAGTCCTGATGGATGTTCCTGCCCCTGTGTTCATACAGGTGCCTATGGGGATCCAGGAGGACGTGGAGACCACCTTCCAGGTGTCTTCTCAGCAGGGATCACTGGGAATGTGGGTCACCAGGGCTCTGACCAAAGTGGGTCCTCCCATGGGGGATGGAGTTGGAGCAGGGCACGAAGCTCTTCCCACAGCTGAGGCATTTGCAGGGCTTCCCTTACCGGTGCCTCCGTTTGTGTTGGGTCAAGGTAGAGCTTCTGGAGCTCTTCCCACACTGGGGACACTCGTAGGGCCTCTCCCCAGTGTGGATGCGCTGGTGGGTGACGAGGTGGGACTTTTGTTTGAAGCCCTTCCCACAGTTGGGGCAGCGGAAAGGCCTCTCCTCCGTGTGAATCCGCTGGTACCTGAGGAGACTGGAGCTGGTCTGAAACCTCTTCTGACACTCGGGACACTCATAGAGCCTCTCCCCAGTGTGCATGCCTTGGTGGGTGACGAGGTGGGAGCTGCAGCTGAAGCCCTTCCCACACTCCCCACACTCCTAGGGCCATTCCCCGGTGTGGATCATCTGGTGCTGGATCAGGTGGGAGCTCTGCCTGAAGCTCTTCCCACACTCCAAGCACTTGTAGGGCTTCTCCCCATGGTGAACCTGCTCATGGCCCACCAGCTCCGAGCTCTGGCTGAAGCTCTGTCCACCTTCCTGGCACAGGATGCCAGGGCTTTTTGGGCTCCCGGGGTCCCTTCTCCCCTCCTTCTCTGCTTTGGGCTGCAGGGGCTCCAAGGAGTCCCCCCTGCCCCTCTCCAGGCTGTTGAGGGTCCTGCCAATGACGGTGCTCCCCCCTCTCTGGGCTCCCCACTTTGGGCTCCTGGGGGACACAGGGCTCTGCTCCTCCAGGCTGCCTCTGCCAGCAGCTGCCACTGGGACCCCCCAGTGTCCCCCCAAGGGGCCTTTTCCGCTCAGCTTTGCAGTTCTTCATTCTCCAAACATCCCCCCAAAAAACCCAACCCAGGACCCCCCCAGGATATCTGGGCCAAGCTCCCCATCCCTGGTCACCCATGGGATGGGGGCTGATGGTCCCAGCAGGGCTGTGAATTCAGGAAGGGCTCGACCTCGTGGTTCCTTTTTCTTTTCCTGATCCTCCTTTGTCCCTCCTCTTCCTCTTCGTCCCACTCCTCCTCTTCCATCCCTCCTCCTCCTCCCTAAGCCCACCTCCTTCTCCTACTTCCATCCCTTCTGGCTCTCCTCCTCCATCCCTCTTCTTCCCTCCCTCCTTCTCGTCCCCCAGAAGCACTGACACCCTTGGTGCCCCGTTCCCGCAGCCCTGACAGCCTGCGGCAGGAGCGGGGATGGAGCCGGGACGGGTCGGGATGGGCAGCGCGGGGCTCACGGCTGCTCCCACCCGCTGGGGGCGGGGGAACCCGGCCCGGGCAAAAGGAGAGGCAAACTGGGAAAACTGGGGGCTGCACATCCAAACTGGGCCTTGCTGGGGACCCTGCCAGGGGACTGCCTGCCCTTGGGGCTCCTCTCTGGAGATCCGGGAGGGGGGAACGCAGAGAGGGCTGGGGGATCCCAGGAATGGCAGCACTGGGAGTGACTTTTTTATACTGGCATCGTACTGGGATCATACTGGGAGCAGCTGGGCCCATGCTGGGGCAGACTGCGGTCACACTGAGGGAGACTGGGATCATATTGGGATCATACTGGGATCACACTGGGACAGAGTAGGAGCCTGCAGTGGGCAATTGAGACCATGCTGCCGCAAATAGGATACACTGGGAGTGACTGGGATCATTCTGAGTTTGACTGGGAGCAACTGTGAGCAACTGGGATCATGCTATGAGCAAGTGGGAGGAACTGGGAGTCACTGGGTGCATGCTGGGGGTGACTGGAAACAACTGGGCTTTTACTGGGATCAACTGGGATCATGCTGGAGGTGACAGGGATCATATTGGCAGTGAGTGCAACTACACTGAGGCTGAGTGGGAGTGGTTGTGAACAAATGGGATCATGCTGGAAGGAACTGGGAGTGACTGGGAGTATGCTGGAAGGAACTGGGGTACACTGGGAGAGACTGGGAGTGACTGGAACAAAAGTGAGGGTGAAAGGGAGCAACTGGAACCATGTGGGGCACAACTGGTTCATACTGGCAGTGACTGGGAGCACACTGGGCTCATCTCTGGACCATACTGGGAAGGACTGGACTAATACTGGGAGTGTCTGAGAGTGACTGGTAACACACCAGGCACATCATCCCCCATACTGGGTGTGACTGGGAGCAATTGGGAACACACTGGATGAAAGTGGGAGCAACAGGGACTATGCTGGGGGCAAATTGTATCATAACGGGGAATGACTGGCAGCAACTGGGCTCCTGCTGGGAGCAGCCCCTGGCGGCCCCGGGAGCCCCGCACCCCTTTCCCAGCCATGCCGCCCCTCCAGCCCCAGCAGCCCTCATTGCCGGGGTGCCGGCACTGCCAGGGGTCCCCCCCTCTCGGGGTCCCCGCTGGGGCTTCTGGGGCTCTTCTGTCTCTGGGCTCCCGCTCAGGGCAGCCGTGGCTCTCCTGGGTCTCCCCAAAACCGGTGTCCCCCCGCCGGGGCTCTGCTGCCCTCACCGCCCACTGGGACCCCCGAAAAACACATCCCGGGGACCCCCCCGATGTCCCCCCGAGGACCAGCTGCAGCTCGGCTTTGGAGCCCTGCCAGCTCCAAACATCCCCCAAAAAAACCCAAACCCAGGGAGCCCCGGGATATTTGGGCCGAGCTCCCCCTCCCCGGGCACCTGCGGGATGGGGGCGATGCTCCCGGGGTGCTGCGAGCTCAGGCAGCGCCAGGGCCACGCGATTCCTTCTCTCCTCTCCTCCGGCTGCTCCCTGCTGCCGCTGCGCCTCTTCCTCCCTCCCTCCTCCTCCTCCCCCGCTCCAGAAGCCCCCGAATCCGCGGGAGGTGCGGGGATGGAGCCGGGACAGATCGGAACGCAGAGAGGGCTGGGGGGGATGCCAGGAGTGGCAGTGCCTGGGCTGTCCTGGGATCATACTGGGATCGTACTGGGAGTGAGGAGGAGCAGCGCGATGGCTCCAGCGCTGGGGCTGGGGGCGTTCCTGGGGCCCCGGGGGGGCAGCGAGAGGTGAGGGGGACCCCCGGCACCGGGACTCTTTGGTCGCCCATTCCGGACCACCGAGGGGCCCCTGAACCCCCATTCCCGGGCGCCACCATCCCCCTGCACCCCCATTCCCGGCTGGGATTCCACCCCGCACCCCCTTTATCCGGCACCGGCAACCCCCGCTCCCCTTTCCCGGCCATGCCGCTTCTCCCAACCCCCAGAGCCCAGTTTTCCTTCACCCAGAGAACCCCTGGACCCCTATTCCTGCCTTTCCCAGCGCCCAGACCCTCCTTTCCTCAACACCGAGGACGCCCGGGACCCCTATTCCCAGCCAGCCTGGGTTTTCCCACCTTTTGCAGGGAATGGGGACACCGGGGACCCTTGGAGTCCCCTTTCCTGACGATAGTGACACAATTAAGCTCGCCCAAACTCCTCCTGGATCTCCCCTAAGCCCCCAGTGGGGATTCCTGGGAGTTCCCCTGTGTTCCCCGTTTCCCAGGACTTTGGGGGTCCCCCGACCTGTCCGTGCACCCCCAGATTTCTTCCACAGCCCCCTGTGATGGTGAGGGGTGGGGGCCGAGTGCTGGCGCCCCCCTGCCTGCAGCAGATCCAGCGGTGAGGGGAGTTTGGGGGGATGTCCCTGAGCATTTGGGATCCCCTGGGTTTTGGGGTGACCCCCGGGCCCCCCAGGATCTCCCTGAACACGCTGACACTGCCCGTGCGTAGTGAGAAGGTTCATACCCGGCACAGGGTCCCAGCTCTGTCATCAGCATTGCCCAGGAACCCCCAAACCCTCCCAGGAACCCCCAAATCCCCCGGGACACCCCGACCTCCCCGGGACCCCAAAATCATCCCTGGGCCCTCCAAAAACTCCCCAGGACCACAAAAACCCCACACAGACAGCCCCAAACCATCCCAGGACATCAAAATTCCCACAAGAGCTCCCAGCACCCCCAGATGCCCCTGAGAAGGTTCTTACATGGCAGAGGGTCCCCATCTCTGTCACCGGCAGGTACCCCAAACCAGCCTTGTGTTCCCCCTGGGATCGCCCGATCCCCCCCTTTGGGAATCCTGAAAACCCCCCTGGGAACCCCCAAAAATCCAACGGGACCCCAAAAACCCTGGATATAGACAAAACCCCCCCCAGGAATTCATCATGAAATTTATACCCAGCACGGGATCCCCATCACCATCATTGGCATCACCCGGGTACCCCCAGATCCTCTCGGGATCCTGTGCCTGATGCAAATGGAAAGAGAACTGGGGTGTGAAAAATAAAGCTTGTTTCTTTTCAGAAAAACAGCAATGAAAACACAGAACACATTTACATTGTAAGAATATTTGTAACAACAACAATCTATAGAACGTATATACCTAAGAACATATGTTATGGTTTGACGCTGGCGCGATGCCAGCGCTCCCATGAAAATGCACTTTTTAAAATAATTGCTGTGAGATGTGATCAGGAACAGAGCAGAGCAGGCTCAAGCTTAATAACAAAGAAAAGAACTTTATTAAACTACTACTACTATAAAAACACAGACACTCAATCCTGGACAAAGACCTTCCAAAACACTCTTCCTCCTCCCAACTAATTCCCACCTAATTTCCAAATGGAACCACAGTGAGACACCACCCTGGATCCTGATCAAGTTGCCACCCTTCAGATATTCAAATACTCAATCTTTCAAGGGAGACAGGAGTCTCCCCTGTGCCACAGACCCCCCAGGAAACACAATTGCCACCCTTGTGTTTCCATGTCACACATGGCAACTGCCCAGAGAAAATCTGCCGTGGTGAAACTCTCCTCTCCATGTCACAGTGCTCTCACCACCGTGCATGGACAGACTGCTCATAGGGCTCCTTTAAGGATGCTTTGCCATGGACCAAAAGAGACAACAGTTCAGTTTCTCATTGCAGGACTACAGTCCCCCCCATTTTCCCCTGGGGCTGAGGGTCCAAGAACAGAGGTCTTCTTCTCCTCTTCTTCTTCCCCGAAGACAGAGGGCTTCTCCACACCTTCTTCAACTCTCCTCTGTTCTCTCTAATCCTCTGCTGGTAATCACTGAAAAGGTCTCTTGGCTCACCAAACCACCCCCCTAAGTGCAGCTTCTGTCAGGAGAATTTGGTTCAGTCTATGGCTAACAAGAAAAGTCCAGCCACAAGCCACTCCATCATCTCCTTCCAACTCAAGAATTTCTTCTTCCATCATCTCGGATCCCAGACTGTCTCTCTTCTACTTCAAATCAAGGAGGAGTAATATTTTACAAAGCCTTCATTTCTCAGGAAAGGGTTAAAAGTTCAGACTCCCTGGATGGCTGACATCTCTGCCCAGCAGCCGATTCCCAAGGCCAAGGCTGGGCACCTTCCCCCCCTCCCTTCTCCTCCGCGCCGACAAAGTTACAGGGGCCATCCGCACTTTCTGCCTCTTCCCCCTGGGGGGGGTGACAAAGACATCTCTGCTTCTCTCTACCCTTCCATCCACAGGAGCTGGCTCGGTTCCAGTCCTTCAGCCCCCTCGGCTCACCTCGACCAGGCCACATGGCTTCCCCTCCCCCACCCAGCCCCATGGCTGAGCAGGGGAGATCTGCACTGCACCCTGACCGGAACCAAAGAGAGCGAGCTCTTGGGAGTTCCTGCTTTTAACCCCTGTGTTCTCAGAGGCGTATCCACACCTTTAGTGGCCACTTAAGGTGCCAATATCCAAACTTGACTACTGATTGGTTTGACCCAACTTCCTGAAAGAATTCACTTCCATGTCAAACCACAACAGCATATCCAACAAAAGTCAATGAAACGTATTTACAGAAGCCAAAAAGAAGCCCTGAAACCTATGGCCTAAAGACAACAACAAACTCTACAACGTATGTACAAAAGGGTGGCGTCTCTGTCCGGGATCTCCATCGGTCCTTGAGGAAAAGCAAGAGGCACAGTCACTCCAATCAGGCAGAGAGGGCTCTTCCATGTGCCCCCAGGCTGGCCCAGCAAGCGCAGCACAGGCTGGGGATGGCCACCAGAACCCAAGGCACCGGGTCCCACATCCCTGAGCAGGGACCACCCAGCCCAGTCCCAGCCTGGCAGCAGGGGACCCGCTCTGCCTGTGGGGACCACATGCCTGTCCTGCTGCTGGTATTGGTCTTCATCCCAAGATCATGGACTCTTCCTCATCTTTTTCATCAATGTCCATGTCCTCAAGGTACTCTTCCATTTCCACGTCCATCTCCTCTTCCACATCTACCTCCATCTCTTCCTCTCCAGTCTCTTCTTCATCCACTTCCATATCCTCCTCTGTATCCATCTGCATGTCCACCTCCATCTCTTCCTCTCCACTCTCTTCTCCATCCACTTCCATCTCCTCCTCTGTATCAATCTCCATGTCCACTTCCATTGCATCGTCTCCAGTCTCTTCCCCATCCACTTCCATCTCCTCCTCTCTATCAGCCTGCATGTCCACCTCCATCTCATCCTCTCTCTCTGTGACAGCCTGCAGAGGTAGCAACACCTCAGAGTGGGGTCCCTGTCCCACCCCATCCCCACAGAACTCCAGCCCAGCCGGGCAGCCGGGGGGTGTCCACCTCCATGGAATGGCACCGTACCTTCCTCAGGACAAATGTGAGCATCCTGCAGGGACGGATGACAAAATCCAGGCAACAGAGAGCTTTCAGGACTGATGGGAGTATCAGGGCGCAGGTGACGAGAAGGGTGACAGGGAGCATGGTGAAGGGTGAGCTGGCACGAGGGCTGGCACAGGGTGGGCTGACACAAGGGCCAGTGGTTGTGTTGTGCTCTTTGCTGGACGCTGGAGGTTCCATCTGGAACATCACATCTGTGACATCACAGTGGATCTAAAGAGCATCTTGTCCCAAGCTGAGCAATCTTCCCCAGCCCATGCTGCTCACAGCCCTGTTGCCAAGGATGGGGCATCCACAGCCTGGGCCAGTGCCTCAGCAGCCTCAGTGTAAAAGAGCAGCTCCCTCAGATCCAACTTCAATCAGCCTCCTGCAGTTGAAAGCCATCCCCCCTTGTCCTGTTGCCACGGGCCCGGCTGAACACTGTCCCCATCTTTCCTGTGGGACCCTTCCAGTCCTGCAGAGCTGCAGTGAGGCCTCCCCAGTGTCTCCTCTTTCCAGGCTGAGCATCCCCAGCCCCACTTGGACGGCAGTCAGGTAGATCAGGGGGAGTCAAGGCTGAAGTCAAATAGCATCAGGAACTGAGAGGTGGAAGCTTTAGGCCCAGGTTTGCCTCTGTAATAACAGTGGAGGGGAAGATGGTGGGACACTGGCTCTGTTCTAACCGGTGAATATTTTCTTTTTTTTTTTTTTCCTTCTTTTCTGTCATGCTGATGCAGGTGTTGCTGTTTGCAAGGAAGCTTGGCACAATATCCATTGTCTTCTCCATTTGTGAAACACCGAGCAGAGTCTGGGCAGGCTGATGATGCAGAGCAAAACCTGCAAATACACCGGTGATCCTGAGCCTGGAGGGTGCAGCTAAACCCGGCCAAAAATAATTTCTGGAAAGTCAAGCCTGGTTTACATTTTCTTGAGTTTGGCTATTCCTGAACCGGGTGAGGGGGCTTTCTGGGCAGGAGGTACCACAGGGGTTCCCCTCCCCCGTTTTTGGGGGGTCTCCCATGGTGCCCCCTCCCCAAAATGCACCGCGAGCCCCCGTAAGTGGCTCCTGTTCCACTGGCTGGTGCCCCCTTATCCAGGACGGCCCCCGGTGAGTCTGGGGGGCTCAGGGGGGATTTTGGGGGGATTTTGGCGGCATTTATGGGCTTTGGGGGATTTTGTTGGGAGATTAGGGGGAATTATTGGATTTTGGAGAGAATTACTGGGTTTGTGGGGTTATGGGGGATTTGTGGGTTTTGAGGATTTTGGATTTTAGGGATTTTTTTAGGGTTTTGGGGTGGTTATTTTTGGGGGGTTTATTGAAATTTTTGGGCGGGTTTTTTTGTTTGTTTTTGTTGGTTTTTTTTTTTTTTTTTTTGGTGGGTTCCATTGGGATTTTGTGGGATTCTTTGGTGTTTAGGAGTTTTTAATTGGGATTTTTGGGGGATTTTGGGGGGTTTTAGTGGAATTTTGGGGGGCTTTGGAGTTGTCCCAGGGTGTGGGGAAGAGCTGAGAGGCACCAAAGTCTCCTTTAAACCCCTGAAAGTCCCAATAAAGCCATGAAATTGCAATTAAATTTCACAAATTCCCATTAG